>NW_024881296.1:38878752-38994534 GCF_018691265.1 Tyto alba | reverse complement strand
CTGAGTTGTTTGTTTGTTTGTTTCCCCTGATTAAAAATAAAGGTCAGCTGAGTCCTTGTTCAAGCCTTCCTTTTTAATCAGGGGGAATGAAGAGGGAGCTCTTCTGCCAGGGACGGAGAGCAGAGCAGGAGTAATCATTAGTGCTGTTTTAGCTCCTGTTTCATTCTTCTGTTTCTTTGAACTGCTGTAATCCTGTTATTTCTTGCAATTTTGCTGACTCCGTATAAAAAATGACTATCTTTTGCTTTGAATCAATGTTTTAAGACTACTGATCTGGGTCAAATATCACACTCCAAAGTACACCTGTGCTTGTATATCAGGAGAGAAGCTAAAGAAAGGTGTATGGCTTGCATGCACAACAGTAAAGGGTGGTAAGTAATAGTCAGGTAGGTGGGTATATATGGAATATATTCAACTCCAATATCTGCAAAATGAGCACTGAAATGAATAAAACAAGAAAAAGTAAATAAACACAAGGTCATTGGTAAGTCTCGCCATGCAATAGGAGAGCTAGATTTATTTATTCCACGAGTATAAATAAATGGATACTGTTCAAAGCCAGAACCTGGTCCAGTGGTGCACATTTTAATTATCAGCCAGGGGCCTGTTTCTCTAATTAGGCTTTTTTTTCATTTTCAGTTCATACACCAGCTTTGTTGATGGCATAGAAAATTTGATGTATGTTGGGGCTGGGGGAGCAGTGGGAAGGGGATGCAGAAAGTGTTAAAAAAAAAAAAAAAAAAAAAAAAAAAAAAAAGAAGAAAGAAATGGGAGAGAGAATGAGCCACTCAAGCACTAAGTAAGGCTTTCATCTGGGTAAAGTCTGAAGGGACCTTTTCTACATGCCACTTAGGAAGAGTATCTGAGGATACTTAAACTCTGCCTCGGGATAAAGCTTGTCCTGAAGTCAGATGATGGAGATCTTCTACTGAAGCCACCCTATTGTAATATATTCATATTCTGTGCTTTAGTTGTGCAACTGAATCACTTCAAAGGTGATTGAGGGATATGGGCAAAGAAAGAATTACACTAATGAATGCCAGTGTAACAGAGATATTAATCAGAATATTAGTGCTTTCCTGATTAGGGGATATGAAGGCAAAGATTTGAGATAAACTGCACACATGAAAAGGAATATCTGACACTGTTGTCTAATAATAGGATCAAAGGAAAAATTAGCAGAGGTGAGCAAAGCTCAAAGGCTTTGTAGAACCTGCCTGCAGTCTCCTGCCCTCCTGCTTTCAGATAAGAAGCAGGTGGAAGAGGAATAATTGATAAACTTGTTTTTGAAGTGCTTATTTAGCAGTGATCAACAGTTCAGGTTTAGTTAAACACACGGAAAGTAGAAGGAGCAGTGAAAGAGACTTTAATTTGTTGGTTTTACTTCTTATCAAATGACACCGAAGTGAGTATAATGGGGTTTGTTTATGCATATGTGCATGTTTTGACATTAAAGATAAAAACCAATAAAGTAATGGATGTAAAACTGCAATACAAGTTACTTAATTTTTAGGAAAATAAGGAGAACTTTGTCTTGAAATTCTTCAGAACAGGAGGCAGGAGAATAAGTAATTACTGTTGCTGCTTGAGGTGTTTGCAGTGACATGCTGTTTGTTATTAACAAAGACAATGAGCACAGCACCAAGTAAAATTCCCAAACTTGTTTTAGAAGTTAGTAACTGTGAGAGATTTACTGCAGTTTACTTGTCTGCATTCAGATTGATTTTTAGAGAGATCAATCTTATCTACCACTAATAAATCTTATTGCCTGTATTTGAATTATGTTAGCTAAACAGACAAAGACCTGATATAATTGATAACTGATATATTTTTTTTTCCTTAAATCTTTTTATAAATATGCTAGTAAGAAAAAATACATATATGCTGGTAACATAAAGCAATCTCTCATCAACTGATACAGAGCTTGGATGTGATGAATTACAGGTGGAGACTCTCCCAAATTTGACAGTAAGGAAGGCAAAAAAACCTGAAAATGAAGCTGTGGAAGAGACTGATAAAGCCAAGAGGATCTTGTAGCCGAACCTTCAGAAGGGGCTTTAGTGGGGTCCCCCATGTTAATGAACATTGGTTTTGCTGAGTATACTGCAGTTTGTCATTTTTCTTGCCTTATTTAAAAATAGCTCTTTAGATTAACTGGGACACCTGGCTTTGAGCTACTGAAAAAAAGATGCTTTTTGAAATGACAGGATAATTGGTCAGTGGTATAAAACAAACAGTAAGTCTCACTTTAACTTCCTATTGCTAAGGTACCGCTCGTCTAATTACATGAAGATTTATTTGTGCTCAGTGAATCATTAGTTTTTATCAGCATACAAAGGGAAAAAGCATCTAGTGACTTTCAGATGCCACAAATAAGGCACAAGGTATTTGCCTGTTGTGCCAGTCAGTACATGAACATCACTTTTTTTTTTTTTGCTTTTTTTTAAAAAAAAGCTATAGGTGAGTGAATGATTCTTCAATGAAAAAGGAAACTTGTTCTGCATCTGTCCTGGGTTGAGTGAGTGGTGGAGTTTTTTGGTAGCAGGGGAGGGGGCTATCGGGGCAGCCCCCTGGGAGAAGCTTCTTGAAGCTCCCCCAGATCCAAGTCAGCTCCACTTCTGTTTGGGAAATTGAGCCCATCAGCTGCTCCTCTGCGATAACGTATTTAAGAAGGGACGTGGTGAGGAGCAGTCGGACTTGTGAGGAGGAGTTGCTGCAGCTGCATGAACACCAAAGTCAGTGGAGGAATGGAGGAAGAAAGGAGGGGGGAGGTGTGCTGGAACAGAGACCCCCCTGTATCCTGTGGGGAGACGGCAGGGCAGCCCCCCCCTGCCACCCATGGAGACCTACAGTGGAGCAGACATTGATTTACAGCCTGTTGTTCCTGCTCATATGATCAAGGGTCTGTGCCCGAAGAAGGCCGGGGTCTCATGGGAAAAGGTAGCCCCGCTGCTGTAATTCAGTGCTGGGAGGATTGCAGCATGCGGGGGAGTCCCACGCCGGAGCAGCTCGGGAAGGGCTGCAGCCGTGGGAGGGAATCCAGTTGGAGGAAGTTAGTGACCCATGACGGAGCAGTGTGGGGAACGCTGCGGCCCGTGGGAGGAATTCAAATCGGAGAAAGTTTGTGGAGGACTGTCTGCTGTGAGAGGGGGACCACGATGGAGCAGGAGGAACAAGTTTTGGACACTCCCCTCACCGAAGATGAAGGAAGTGGCAGCACTGCCTGCACCCCCCATTCCCTGCCCCTGCGCCACTGGGGGAGGAGGTAGAGATATCGGGAGCAGAGCTGAGCCCGGGAAGGAGGGAGGGGTGGGGGGAAGGTGTTCTCAGGATGTGGCAATGCTTCTCACTGTCCTACTCTGTTATGTGTTGTTAGTGTCTGTAATAAATATATGTTCTTTTTTTTCTTCCCCTAACGAGTCTGCCTTTTGCTCGTGACCATAAAAGGGGGATTTTTCCCCATCCCAGTCCTATCTTGAACCCCAAGCCTGGCTCTCTGTCCCTTCTTATTGCCGGAGGGGAAGGGAGAGAGAGCTGCTGCATTGTGGTTGGCTGCCAATCAGGCCTAAACCACAACAGCATCAATAATATTTCATTTAATTTCTTGTATATTCACTGGTACAATTTTGGGAAATGCTTAAATATCTGCAATTTAGCAAAGAAAGTCTAACACACACACACACAAAAAAAAAATAAAAAAAAAAAAAAAAGGAAAGAAAAAAAAAAAAAAGCTGTAACTCATTGGAAGACTTTTCCCTCCTCTGTGTAATTTCCAGATTTCAGTTCTTTGCTGAGCATCCTTTAGGTTGGTAAATTTCTCATTCGAGCCCCAGCAACAAGTTTAATGTCTTATTTCCTGCTGTCTTTTGTAAAGGCAAATCTTTCTACAGGGCAAAACGCAGCCTGCTAGTCAGCTTAATCTCTTCTACTTTCACCTGTTTCTTTGTTGATCCAAGCTTCTGTGACTGAAAATATGACCTCATTATTGTATTCTGTTCCATTAAAATATTTGCCTCTGGTTTAGGATTCTTGAGTGGGAAAACATAATAAAGATGTCATAACAAGGCTCTACTTTCCTCCCTGATTTAAAGCTACAGAATCTAGATGTAAAACCAATAGGTCGTTATGCTGTGAACATCTCTGTTTTTACTAATAAAAAATATTTTGCTAGAATGGGTGAATGTGAAAGAATTAAGTTCTTGGAGAAGGGATGGGTTTGCTTAAAATTTAAAGGTTATAAGTTGCAGGACCACATCCCACTTCAGGTTATTAGATCTGTTGACCTTAACATCTTCTTGTGATGGTTTCCTATTTCTGTTTAACTATGATTTCAGTCCTGAAGAAAAGAGATATTATATATGCCACCGCGTGTGTCGAATGTTTCCTCGGTGCCATTCTGTGGTATTTGCAGCCCTCTTTGACATTATCAAATGGATTGACATTTCAAATATTTGCAGTGCTCAGCGGGTACTAATTCAGTGAAGGCGAACCGTGGGTCGCTCGCGTCGTGGCACAGCGAGCGATGTGTGTCCGTTGAATCGCAGCTGCCGAAATGAGATCAAAAGGCACTGGTGCCGTTCAAGCAGAGAGCTCGGGAGGGACCCACGGGCTGGAAGCAGAGTCAGGAAGAAGCGTGGGCCTTGCTGCCCAGGCAATTCCCCTGTCTGCTGTGTCTGCTTTGAGCGGCGAGGACTAAGGGAGGACATTTGGGAGAGCGGCTGCGCAGAGGGACTGCAACTGGCCGAAACCCCTCACCCACATGGATTTGTCCAGTGCCAGGAGGACCGTGAGACACTTTAAATGAATTGGTGTGATCCATTTGTCCTGGTTGTGGCAGGACTAGAGTTCCCGTTGGTCTGGCAGCGGGAGGAGCTGCAGCACCCTGAGACCCCAGGGGCTCCCCAGGCCCGAGTGCCCTCACCTGGGGGCGGGGGGAGCACAGCTGGAGGGCTGGGCCCCGATTGGCCGATAGTCCATGTCATGTGACATTGTGCTCACTATATAAAGGCAGGAGTGGGTTGGGAGGGGCTCTCACTTCCGGGGGTGTGGCTGTGGGGCCTTTGTGTTTGGGATCACCAGCTGGGAGCAGGTGGATGGTGAGCAGCTGTATTGTACGTTACCTGCTGATACTGCTGTCAGTGTGTTGTTCTGTTACTGTTATTAAACTGTTTTTATCTCTACCTGCGAGTCTCCCTTTTCCCCTCTGATTCCCTCCCCACTCCCAAGTGGGGGGAGGGTGGGTGAGCGACTGCGGGGCGTTTAGCTGCTGACCAGGCTCAAACCATGACACCATTCTTCCCTAGATAAGTGATGGTTTTAACCTTGCTTTCAGTACTATTTACCTGTATTCGTTTTCTGGCTGGAACAGTGCTTGTCCAGCTTTTAGCTGGCCTTCTGCACCATGCCCTGGCTTCCTGCAACCCCAGAGTTCAACCGCAGCACATACTTGCCCTGGACCGAGAGCTTTACTCGCAGAGAGGATGCGTTTATTATCGCACAGCTGCACTGCAGAGTTTTTTACCAGGAAAGGGCAATGGCACCCACCAGCTGCCGTGCGGGATCAGGAGGGGGCTGAGAGTGGTGGCTGAGAGTGGGGGTGGCCCAGGAACGGACTGGTGATGCAGAAGGTGTTGCAGAGATGCCGTCCCTCTCTTGCTTCAACTATTCTCCAGTCATTCACATTTTCAGAAGCGTTAAGCCTGTCATCTTTTCTAAGGAGGATGCCTTAAATTGGCACTGGTTTTTAACATTTAGTTTTGATTTAGTTGATATCTATTTATGGTGCTTCTTGATAATGGGGAGTGTGAGTTGTCAGACAGGAACTCTCACAGTCCTTTGTGTGCGGCTCCTCCTTGCCATTCCCACCTCCATTCGTTGGGTCTTGCTGTCCCATCCACAAAACATGCTGGTTTACAGATCATGGGTTTGGAAGACTCTCCCATGAGCTACCGAAGCCCACGGTTTTGTCAGTGGATTCACCAGTTCAGGACCACTTTCTTTTACACTGAAGCGAAGTCACCTCTTCCCAAAGGCCACAGAAATAAATATGGCAGGCAGAAGTCAAATCAGCAAACCCTGAGCTTGCTCATTTTGTAACCATGTGAATACTTTCTGCTTTATCAGGCTTAAATACCAACTGTTCTTCAGTATCCCAAAACTATGGACTATAAATAAGGTAAAACCAAAGAAAATTCTGTAGCCTGTGTGGGATAGAAGAATGGCTTACAAAGCAAGCTGAACACTAGCTAGATCTTTTTTTTTCTTTTTTCCTAAAAAGATACAATCCTTTTACTCCTGCTGTAAATGCCATTTTTCTCACTCTTACTCACTTAGAATTGAACTCATGTGCAATGATCTGTAAGTATCACTCATTCTATCATTACGCCTATATTTACAAAAAAAAAAAAAAAAAAAAAAAAAAAAAAAAAAAAGCCATTTGTTCCCAGTAGGAATACTTATTATTTAAATTAAGAAAGATAATTGTAACCTTATTATTCCTGGGGTTTTTGCTTCATAACAAATAAGAATGTTAATTTCAAAACTGAAAAAGTAATCTCTCCCACCCACTAATTGTTAAACAATGTAAAAGAAAAACGTGAAATGTTACATTCAAACTATTATTTTTCTTTCTAAAATTGTTGCTCTGAGTAATGCCTCAGCTACAGTTTACTTCACTTTATGACAGGGAATGGATTTGTAAAATTATAAAGTTCTCAAGCAAATTCTCACCTTGTTTACAGCATCACAATTCAGGATTCTGTTGACTTGACTGAAATCGCTCACAATGTGTGAAGGTACATCCAAAAGAAGAATATACTTCTTAAACTGTCTTCCAATGTCTGGATGACAATAACAATTTGGATATTCTATAGAAATTTTAAACATGTTATTTCTGTCCCTCACTGTCTCCCATTTGTATAACTTTTTAATTCAATTATCTTTATTTAGGATAAATTATTTAGCCATCATCATACTGAATATGGAAAGTTGACTTTCTTTACCCTCTACATAACTGAAAAACCTGTATAATGAACACAGACATGTTATTTATTATTTTCATGAAGAAAGAAAAGTAAGGAGAGGAAAACACAGATATGTCTGCTCAAGATGTTTTCTGCAGAATCACTGGTCTGGAACTGCCTAGGAGACAAGTCTTGCCTTTGGGGAGCTGGATGGCATTACATATATAAAAATTGTATAACGAAATACTGGAAATAGAATAAGTGAGTAACATCAACAAATAATAATATTATTTTTTTCTGAGAATAAATTTAAAGATTATATCTGAGCAAGATCAAACATCGCACAGTGAAATACCATTCTAAACAACAACAAAAGAGTTAACCTTTCATGAGTGCTGAGGCTGTGAGGCAGATAAAAATGAAGGTGAACTTCAGCATCTTGAGAGGCAGAATTCAGTGTGTGCCTGTATGCCTAGGTCTGTCCTCCCAGCCTGAGGCTCTGCTAACCACAACATACATATAGACACTCAGTTCTTCTAACAGTTTTCTGTGGTATGTTGACACTTCCATGCCTGAAAAGGATCTCTGTACAGGAAATGTATACTTCTCACTACCTTCAGGCTTTCCAAAGGTATAAATGTGGATTCCAGTCAGATTTCATTGGAGGACTGAATTGATCCTTGTTATGTACGAGTTTATTCACCTATAAGTAACTTACTTTCCTATTAGTAATTGCATGGAAAAGAAAATTCAGTTTTACCCAATATGTAGTCCCACAGTGTTTGAGAATCCCATGTGCACATCACTGCTACCGTAATGTATTCAGATCCAGCATTCTCTAATGTATCCAGAACCATTATTATATTCAAAAGATGTTATCTCAACATGGGAGAACATGGATCAGCCTCCCCCTGATAGGTGATCTAGTTAAGGTCCCTAATCTACCAAAAAAAACCATGGTGTTTCTCCAAAATGAGTTTTACCTTTTCAGTGACATCAGTTCGCTTGACTTTGTTAGCTGCTGTTAACATCCTGGAGGCTATCGGGTAACAACAGCACTGCATGAAAGCTTTTGGTAAGTGTGTTGTGAAGATGGATATTTTATCAAGTGCATTCACTTACATGGCTACTTCAGGGAAAAGCAAAGATAGTCACCCGAAGCCCAGATTAAAATTCAGATCTCTCTTCTCATTTCCACCATACAGCTGAATCCTCCCTGCTTTATGCCACGGAATGAATTGCCACTGACCTATATTTCTTTTCCTCTGTCATAAGCGAATGCAGGTGATAAAAACAGACATGCACGTTCACTTTGAGTCTGCAGACGTTTCCCATTCAGAACAGTTCCTTCCAAATCTGAAGAAACGTTTGCGTGCCCTGTGGGGAGAGATGAGAAAATAAATCACACCACTAGTTCCTAGCTTTAGCAGATTTCAGCTGGGCCTGAGGAAGAAACAAGCTTTCTGTGAGGAAAGAGCTCTCTGTGGTTTAAACAAAACCACCAACACTGAACCTGCTGTGGTGCAGTTGTATGATTCTGCTGCTGCCTGTTTTAATAACGAGCACTGAGGTAGATAAAATGTGCATGCGCACTTGCAAAGAAGTAGGCAGATTATAATCAAATTTGAGGTCAAACAACCAAACGGACATAAAAATCCCAGTGCTGGGATGCCCAGATGAGAAGCTGGGAATAACAGACACATTCGGTGCTGAAGCATCTGTGACAGCTCTTAGTGCCACTTAAATATTTGGTCAGAACTGTTACTGCTTCAAGCTGTATCTTGGGTGTTGCTTATTTCATATACTACCACACGTTAATAGTTGTCTCAGCACCAGCAAACAGAAGCCCCACTAGATTAGCTGACCCAGAGCCCTCCACTGATTTGCATTACTTGAAATGGTCACGTTCCTTAACCTTTGTTGGAGCAAGTAGGGAAAATGATACGGAGAATGAGGTAAGGTTTTCTCTCTACCTAAAGCCAGATCACCTTGCTTTTAAGATCAAATATTGAAGACAAAACTTGACAGTGAAACTCCTATGACTTATGGCTCCACACTGGATATTGGGCTCAGTACAACAGTCTCTGCACAGTATTTTATGATCTGTGTTACACAGAAGGTCGGGAGAGATGATCTAATAGTCCCTTCTGGCTTTCAAATCTTGGACTCAGAATCTAAACTAGACTGCAATGTAACTATTTCTGTGCGGGTGCATGCAAATGAAATGTGCAAAATGTTAACAGGCCCCCACAAGGGTTCATAACCACTCATTTCATTCTTCTCACCAGCAGCACCCCCTTCACCCCTCTGAGAGGTGACTCCTAACTATGGCCTTGCTGTGTTTTTATACCTTCCCTTCTCCACACCCCTCCCATGCAAACGCCTTCTCATTACTCAGTTATATTCTGCCTTCAGCTGTGAACTGGCAGCTATTGTCAGTCTGAGTGGTTTATCTGAGAACCACTGCGGTCAGAGGTTTCCTGCTTCCACGACAACAGGACCCAGATGATACTTTGGAGCACTTTCTTCTTTTTTCAGTTAATTTTACACTACTTCTTTATTACCTATCCTCATGCAGAATGCTGAATTCAATGTCTTGGAGCTGTCCAATGCAAAGTGTTTTTTGTTTTGTTTTGTTGTTGTTGGTTTTGGTGTTTGTTTTTTTTTTTTGTTTGTTTTGTTTTGTTTTGTTATGTTTTTGTTTTTTTTTTTTTTTTATCATTCTAATTGCCAGTTATATCAAGGCAAACTCTACTGGAGGCCAGATCATACGATGAAATATCCACCACTGTTTTGGAGAGAAAAAAGGAACTACTGGCACAGAATCATGCTCTGTGTAATTGCCTATCCTGGTAATGCTCAAGAAATTCACAGAGCTTTTACTCTTGTATTTTTCGCAGAAAATTGTCTCAGAGAACTTGTTTACTTCAAGTTTCTAGCGTTTTCTGCTTCTTATTCCTGGAAAATATATCTGCAGAGGTAGCTAACTGCTTTATTATTTTTCATCATTTCCTCTGGGATATTTCTGCATCTTTTTAGTCTCCAGTGACAAACACCACCATGCTACTTGTAGTATTCATTGTAGAATTAAATGAAGCATGTGTTGCAGCACCTGAGAGCAACTGAAAATAATGGAAATAAGGTGTAAGCTCTCGTTACTCCCATTAAGGTTTATTTTTCATAAGAAACATTACTGGGGAATTTGATGCCAACCCTCTTGGTTCCTCTTGTTGTGGGCTGGCCCGAGACATCAGAGCAGAACACAACAGAAATGGAAATTGTTGGTGGTGTTTCATAACTGAGGGTGAGCTAGTAAAGGGGCAGGAATCGGAGAGAAGCTGAGGAAGAGACATTGATATGTCTGTACATGGGAGGAGACTGAGCCCTCCACTCTCTGCCTTTGCAGCAGCTGCATTATGAATTAATAAAGAGACACTTCGATGAATATGCACATGAGGTCTTTTCATTAATAATTCATAAGGGCGTCAATCAAGCAGCTGCACATTCAGCACAGAAAATTGAGGTTAGGCTTGTTTTGCCCTGCTTTTTGAATTACAACTGGAGGCACAAGGTGGAAGGGTGGGGGAAGAGGAGATAAAATGTTTATCAGGAAAGGGGTGGAGGAAAACGAGACATTCCCACACCTTCTTCAGAAAGTAACTGAGGAAGACTGTTTGAAATAAAAGTATTTTGACAAGTGTGGAGGAAGGGGAGTGAGAAGGCAAGACAAAATGCAAGTGATGTCTTATACTGGTTGTCATACAGTACATCTTTGAGGTGGTGTAATAATCGGTGGTGGAAAGCTACTCTGATCCTCTGATAGCAAGAACACTTTGTACTAGCTGCACCTTGAAGAACTGCTGAAAATGTGGAGGATCATTTCCTTTTAACAGAGACTACATCAGGCATCTTTGTAATTTTTTGCTCTATTTGTTGGAATTTAGCATTTTTTTTTTTAAAAAAAGGACAGTATGGAAAATAGTCCAACTCAGCCCAAACACATCTTCTCTAAAAACTCTAATTTTGAGTAAATCCATGATGAAACAATCCAAAAATTTAAGAGACAGAATAAAAGATGATTAAGGTTATGAATCATCCTGTGAAACAGTGATCCACTGAAAGATGAAAACTTATTGGAATTAATATATTGTACAACTCGTATGTATAATAAATGCCTCCACCATTGTGATCTGGTTCCACACACTTCTCAGTTCCCAGAGAATCAGATTAATAAAGGATGTAGAGGACTTTTAAAAAAATGTCATATTCATCTTGGTTTATCTTTGAACATCTGGCCCTTCTGTTTCAATCCGTCACTTTCTGCATTTCCCTCCGTTAGTAGTGCTTAAGTTGCAGGATGCAGTGTCACGTATCATAACACGTTGTGTGTTGCTTTGCTGCGTAAGACATGTCATGACTAGGTGCTCAATGGCAGTACGTATCATGATATAGGGGCTGACAGTCTGGTCATGTCAGCTGAGGCTGCGTTTCGTCTAAAGCACTGAAAGTTATCTTGCAAGTGAAGAGACATGAATTTAAAGCAAAATAATGTAAAGCATGAAAAGGAGGAAGTTTTCAGGCCTGTTTTGAAGTCTGTTTTGTAATAGTACAGCCTAGAGTCTTGAATCTGTTTGGGCTTGAAACTTCTGCCCAGCACAGCTTTCTGATTACCAAGGTAATTAACTGTTGAAGCAGGCTGCCTATTGGAACAGAAGTCTTTTGAGTTTTAAAATATTTTAAGGAATTTCAACTCAAACTTTCTGAAAGTTGTACTTTGGACTCAGTAAATTCTGTTCAATATAAGTATATCTGCTTTAAATTCAGAGTTAGAACTTAAAGCAAGCTGAATGATCTCATGTCCTTTGGCCTTCAATATCCGAGTCTTCAATAACGTTGCATTAAATAATTTTGACATGTACTTGCACTTAAAAATTTCCATGAGAGGATACTAGTTTGGATAGAAATTGTCTGCCTACCTTTATTATTGCAATGATGACAGTGAACAAATGGTAGATATTCAATGATTTTATCTGACAATTAATTACATATCTATTTTGGACAAGGAAGATTTTGGATGACTTGAAGAATTGCACATCATAAGGAAGCCTGACTGCAGTCCGCTAAAGAAATGTCGATGCTGATGAAACTAATTCTAAATTTTACCTCTCTGGTAATAATTATTTTTAAAATATTCACACTTTTTCGGTATATGTTAGGATAATGAAGCTTCTGACAGCATTGTACAAAAAATTGTGATATTTTAAAATGGAACATTTACGTATTTTAAATGGTAGGGAGAGATATGATACAAAGCATTTTTCCTTCATTTAAGATAAATAAGTTTTTATTAAATGTTACTGTAATGTTCAAATGTTTTTATTAAACCTTTTTCTATCTGTGCATCTACGAACACCTTTTTACCCTCTGCTATGCATGATAACTATATGCAGATTAAAAATCAAAATAATTTGGCCCCTTCAGCAAATTGTTCCACTGCTTCCCTATCCTATGGCTTTGTTGACCAAAATATCCTTTATGGTCCCAGCTTGAAGCAACCAGAATGGGAAAGTGAGAGTGTGAGCTCTCTGCTACTGCTTCAGTTTCTGTTTCTATGGAAATGGACCTGGGAAACACAAAAAGAAAGCCAAGTACATTAATGATTTTAAAATCCTTCTTTGATTTCTTCAATATTATTTTCCAAACAAAGGCAAGCAGCTGGAATTAGCACTCATTGCCCACTGGGGGTAGAGAGGTGAAAGTGACATTTTCTCTGTAAAGCATTACAAAAAATAAGTAAATGAAATCAGCCTCACATAAAAAAAAAAAAAAAAAAAAAAAAAAAAAGTAGGAAAAAAATATGATCTCATGTTATTTCAATTGATTTGACATAGGTGTGATATGGGGGAAGAGGAGATGCAATCTAGTTATTGAGACCTATTCTGTTGTTATAGTGAGGGCCATAGTAAAAAGTTTTGAATGTACACCAGGTCCTTCCCCCTTTCTTCATGTTCTTTTCAAACATAAAGTGCTTTGGTCCTTCTGGCTCTCCCCAGTCAGTTTCCCTACACACCTCCAGCCCACCTTTCCATGTCGTGGCCACAGCAGCTCCACAGGCTTGGGGATCTTGTTCTTTTTCATCCTGACTCTTTTCTGCTGACCTGTTCTGAACAACGCAGCCAGAAGTCTCACTGCCTTGATGGATTATGGCGTTTCCAGAGGGAAGCTGATTCCATATGCCCATGTCACTATTGACAGCTTTCCAATTGAATGAACACGGAAGTTTCCAACCTGTTTTTGGTCAATGGCCCATTTCTGAGTCTTTCCCAGGCTTTCCTGGTCTCTCAGGTGGCCACCTGGGAAATGTTTCATTTTTTTATGCATAAAATGGCAATTATTTAGAAGGTGTATTAATTAAAAAAACACAGGATATGTCTTACCAATATATTGGGTAAGTCAAGGGCAATTGGCTGTGCTTGCGTACCTTCCATCTACAGATGACTGGTAAAGTCAGCAAAATTTTGCCTTTCATTGTCACCCTTTGCAGAAATGCCTGTCAAAGATAAGCTTTTCTTTTCTTTCTGCAGGACACCTTTCCAGAGAAAGCCCATAGAATTGTCATCATTTTCCAGGGAGAACAGCTGGGGCAGAACAGTACTATAATATCTCTGACATGCGAAGTTGCTGGGAGCTAATTCTCCCTGCTAAACGACCTTACATGGTTCAGTAGCAATCTGCTGCAGGAATCACTGACATGGATGATTGTTCTTTGACTTTTAACCTCCAGGTAATAGAGATTAAGTGCTACTTGGATGGAGACAATATTTTCTAACATCGAGTTTCTAATAACTACACTATATTACACCACAAAAAAATAATGGAGCTTACAATAGGAAGCTACTACTTCTTTTCTCCCTGTGTTATAAGCTCCATTTGCCTCTGGAAGAAATTTATTCAAATACAATGTCCACACAGTCTGCAAGCTTTTATGTGTTTTGCGATCACACATACAAAGTAAGATCACTTAATGCTCATGAAGCATACTAAAGAATACTGTTATTATCGAACCCCATTTAAATTACGCTCCAGAAATTTTACTAAGGCTAGATGGCAAAGGAATTAATACAATAGAGTTTTTTATTAGCTAAGTGATTGCTTGTTTATACTGTAAATCCTTGCTGCTCTTATTAATTGTATTTTCTACTAAAGCATGTATTGTTTTTCCTTAGTAGCTGGTTAAGATTTTGTCTTTTTGATTAATGTATTATTTTCTGAAATCCTGGGTAGTCTTTATTTTGACACATAGCAGAGCTCAGCATTGCTCTCCTTCCTTGATTTCTGTTGTCTTCAGTGCTCCAACAGAAGGATTTGCTCTGTGTGGAAGGAACGAGTTTACTTTTTCAGGCGGATCAGTCTTCACCTCTCAGATGAGAAAGGTGGACAAATACTTTTCCTTGCCTTGTGTGGGCTGAAATCTGTGCAGTCCATCCTGAACTGACACAGCTTCTTCATATCACACGGGCCAGAACAGCCTTCAGGAGCCACGGTAAGTTCATTTCAGATCCATGATGCACATTTTTTCACTTACACCTTATTGACCTCACATGCAACCTGCTAGGCAGAGATAGCCCATCCCTGACCGTGTAGCCTGATGCTGTGGTACAGAACATCCAGTCACCTCAACTCATGATGTTTTACAGCACGTGAAATGGGTTGTGCTGGGACGTGTCGCCAGTAAAGGGCCGGGGGTTGGCAGTTGCTGTCCTTCACACAGCGAAAGCTCCACCTGGACTGGCTCTGGCGGACAAATTCCCCTGCACTGGAAACGGCCCTCAGCTTCCACAGATCAGCAGGGGACACAGTTGCATTTGTTTTCCAAGGGATGAACACAGTTATAAATGTCATCTTTAATGCCTACAGCAGCTATACCTAGAGGCCACTGTCTGCTGTGTGGAGGAGAAAAACTGTATACGTAACGAGCAGCTTGCTACCTCTAATTAATTAAAAGCTCAGTCTACCTTAATTACAATTAGCTGTCTCAAACTGGACATTTGAGAAACAGCACCAATAAAAAAAGCTCTTATTTCTGCATGGGCCAAAAAATAACATCACTGGTCAACTTAGATGACCCTGGGAGACTGGAGGAAAATGTAACTAAAGATATAAATCAATAGTGTAGGCGAGGTGGGGTAAGCCCACGAAACAACTTCTTGGCCCTGGTTGTAACCCAGAGTAGCACAAATGCTGTTTCTCGGGGAAGAAATACAATCTCTTTTACCTGTTTAAGGGGAAGGAAAAGAGTATACTGCTAACAAAATTGAGTATTTAGTAGTAGTCAATGATTTCTAAGCAACAGCGTCAAACTATAGGTTCACGAATGAGGTAAACACAGACTTTATGCAACTTAAGGTTTTCTGAGTTTATCCAAGTTGCTGCACTGCTGAGGGATCAATTCAATCTTGCTCTCTGGATGGAGGGATCTTTTTGTGAATTACAAGTACCAGTAATTACAATAACATTTGACCCCACTAATGTTATGTTGACATCACCTGTACAAATCTGTACAGGAAGGAAGGGACGAACTTAAGGGGAAATCTAATAATTGCAGAGAAAGACCAGATGAAATAAAGAGCCATAAAAATGTCAATAATATACCAAATAAGGAAAAAAATATGTGATTTTACTCTTTGTTCTTTATTTTTCTTTATTAACACACACTTTAGCAGTTATAGAAATTTAATGTTCAGGTTTAAAACCAAAATATCAGATATCTGACAGAGTAATTACACTGTCTTTGTAGATGAGACACTAAGGTGATGAGGAAAAACATTTATGCTCAAGTAGAATGAAATTTTCTTCTTTGACACCAGATTCCAATAAGGTTTCAGCAGATTTATCTCATTTGGAATTATGGCAATGATTTTAGTGTTGGCAAGACATGAGAGAGATACATAATACTAGTTAACGCTTGTTATTTAACATACTCACTGCATCTTACTGATAAAAAATCCTTTATTTCCAATTTTATCCTTACATCCGTGGCCTTATATAAGGAACAATAACAGGAAAAGCTAGCCCATTAACCTAGATTGTAATGATCTGAGGTGATCATGAGGGCATGAGGCTTGAGATGCATGCTAAAATTTTCAAAAACATTTAAATGAAATTGAAAGTGACTTCAAGGCCAAATGTCATTTTCAGAAATAGCCCAGATAATTAGCATGAGTTCTATAAAGAAATCAATAGGAGATAAATGGCAGGTGCCTAAGTCTTACCTGACAATGGGCCTTAAGTATTTAACTTATTTTGCAGCTTTATTGTTTCTCCCATGTTTTTCCATAAGACTGTTTTGGACATAAAGGTCCTACCTGTGTGTACAGATCTTGATATTTCAACATATAAATACTCATTTGACTCTTTAAATCACAAGTAGATGTTTACTAATATTTGTCTCTACAACTGGTTATTTTTAGGGGGGAATAAACTGTGCTTAACTAATGCTCAGCAAATTCAAAGCATAGGATAAGGTTCATTCAAAAAAGAGAAAAAATATTATTCCTAAAAATGAATATTGCGATCCTCGGAGAGCAGTATGGATGGTTTTAAGTTCAGAGAGGAGTGAAAATGGCAAACAGATGTATGAGCCATCATTTAAATTTTTTAATTCACTGATTACTCTCTCTCAGGAGAAATGAAGAGATCTGCAGAAGGAGAAGAAAAGCATTCAGAATAAGCTCATTATCCTCTCTTTAGAGCTTCCTTCTCTCCTCCCCCCTAATATACTGCCATATCTCATTGAGAAGAGAACATAAATTTACCCTTGACTTTTCTATCGTTTCTAATGATTTCAGTCCATATTCATTAATTTTTTTGCACTTCTAATATTTTCCCCAAATCCCAACAGTAAAAAAGTTAATTGTTTTCCCTACGTTTTCTTCTGTCACTTCACCTTTTCCTTTCCCTCTGCTGCGAGGGACAGCTGTGGCGATGTGCTTCCCCCCACATCCCAACCCAACCCGTGTTTCCCAAGCTCAAGCAATGACGGCCCGTGGCGGTCGCAGTGGATGCATCTGGTCATGATGGCTGTGTCCGGCTCGAACTGGATTCGGGGGAGACAGATAACAGCACAATAGCCCAACAGCTAATCTGAACAATGTGCCCACCTAACCACAGTGCTAGCCAGTGTCTGCCTCAAGCCAAATTTGGAAGAAACTAACATCTGTAGTTGGTACTCAAATATGGCTATGTGTCGATCGTTTTATCCCATCAATAGTGATCAGCCCAAGAGCCTGTTGAGCTCTCCTGCATGGCAGGTTCTGCACGCCAGGTTCTCCCCGTGAGCAGGGACACCTCTCAAGGTTATGCCTGCTGCAGAGATCCCTTACTCCTCGATACTGAGAAATTCCTTGCCACAGCAGATCCTCGGTAAGTGACCGATAGCTTGATAAACTTTGTAAGTGTCACTAAGGTATATCTTAGATCGAATGTGCACATGATAATCCTTTAGACATAAACCACTGACCAAGTCTGGGATGACGATTGGATCTAGCTGCACTTAGACTCCTCCTCTGAGTAGTTTAGAAAGCAACAGGGTCCTCTTTGAACTTTATGACTCAATGGGAGGGTGTCCCTGATGAGTCCGATTTACCCTGTCCTCTAGGCAGTAAATAGTCAAGTGTACCTTGCCATCAAATCTTGTTAAGCCACTGTCACATTTATTATCAAAGTTTGTTAAATTTCTGTTTTATATCAATAAACTTACTGCTGCTTCCATCTTATGAGTGAAGTGCATCACTCCATCTGTGACAACAGCCTATTGTTTCAGTCTTCTAAATGGTTACTTATTACGTGCAAAGGAAGATCTTTAGAAAACTAATATATCATGGAAAAAGTAGATGAAGCTGCTGTGTACTCCCTAAGGGATAGCTGACTTCTCTTACATTACATGGAAAATGATGTTGTCTGCATTCAACAGTAAAATAATAATAACTTATTTTATCAAGTGGAATAGTTAACTTAAGTTGGGAAGATTTCTTTTTGTCTACATGGGAATTAAACGTCTGCTTTAGAATACATGTCAAATGGACAAAGAACGTTTAAGGATCTATGTAGCATAAGAAATGATTTCCATCTTTTCTTGAGTGTTGATAACATGCCTGAGGGTGGAGGATACAGAGAGGACACAATTTCTGCCCTCTGACCCAAATGAGACAAGTACAAGATACTGTAAACTACCTGACAAATAAAAGCTAGTTTTTCAAGATAGAAATGTATAGAATGTGTAAGGAGCCTGACAGGTAAAGAGATATGAATCTCCAATTCATACACTAAATACTAACACTTCACAGCCCTAGATCCTTTTGATTTAGTAGTGAATATCATGGAGAAAGACTGAGCCTTCTGACAGTGTCATTCCTTTTACCCACACTGACTTTAATCTGAATTGTTGCATATTTTCTATAAGCAGTTAATGTCAAGTGTACATAGTGTCTTTAAATAAGAAAAAATAAATACAGGGAAATATTGAAGTCTAAGAGTGCATTTGCATGCCTGTGCATAACGGAGTGGTTATAATTTTAAGAATGACCGCTTAAATTAATTCTTCCACTAATTTTTTAATCCGATTCTACAGTTCTCTCTGAATGGTTTCCTTTTATTCAGGGCTCAGAAGGATAGAAATAATTTTATTCATTGTTTCTAATACACACTGTGCATCCGGGCATCAGAACCATCCAGACAGTTGCCGTTGGTTGTCCCACTGCGCTGGAGACGGGAAAATTTTAGGGTAGACTCACAAGTTCCAGTTTGAATCCTTGTCTAGGGTAAAGTCCCCAGAAGGGGCTAGAGGTCAAACTGGACAAAGATCAAACACTTCAAACCACAGCTGTTTTGCATGGCTTTTCCTATTTAGCTGATTTTCTAACACTGCATTTTTCAGAAAAAAAGCAGTGTTAGAACAGCATGTCAATGAGCCTCATAAAAGGCTTTGCTGCATGTACTATTCAGTGTCCCTGGGTAGGGCTGGTGTCTTTGAAGTGTCTTTGTGGGAAAGGAGAGAAAAACAGTCTTCACATCAAGATGCAACATGGATAAATAGTGCCTCTTTCTGGCGTCATACTCCCGTGTCAGAGGTAGCAGAGAGGAGGCGAGCACAACATCAGGGAGGGAAGATTCAATTCCAGATTAATTTCCCGCCTGATGCCTTACTGTATAGTGTAAATAGTCTCACTCCCTCAGAAGCAGGGATTCCAGCACAAAGGAAAGTGGACCTCTTTGATTTCCACAGAAATGTCTGATGGCCCATCGATGTTAGTGCTTTAGGCTGACTCATCACGGCTTCACATCTCTTTTTCCAGCCTTAGACACTTCGCCTAAAAAGCTGCTTGACGGGGAATTACAGAGTTAATATAAAACGTACCAGAGACAGTGTAGAGTACCTCATAAATATAGCAAAACCAATTTGTGGTGAATTTGCAGAAAAATATATTTTTATCAATGATTGCTACATTTACTTTAAAAGGGGTTAATTTCATTATAGTTTGTTAAATAATTACAAAGTTCTGTTATCGTCGTGATTGCCTGCAATGGTTTGTGGAAGTGTTGTGACTGTGTCTAGAACAGCTGAGAACACATTTACCTTTTCTTAAGGTACCTTCTCTAAGGAGCGTGCATTCTGTTATAAAATGCTTGGTAAGCAGAAACACTCACCCATTAAGAATGAAATGTGAAAACCTATTTCCATAGTAAATGTATTTGCAGGGGACCTGTGACCTACCCTTACAAAAGTATAAATATAAACAGTAATTTTGTTGGAATGGAGAAACAGTCTGACCCTTCACTGGATGTGTAGCCAGAATCCTCCAGTATTTAGAAAAGAGTAGATAGCCTTTATTATGGCTTTTCATTTTTTATTTACTTTTATTCTTCCTGGACCTCAAGCTAAAAAAGGAGCCAACTCACTCTAATATGACAAGAAAAGTTGTTCTCAATGTCCTTACTTTAAAAAATCTGACAAAGCAAGAAATCATCTTTGGGACTCTCAAATGAAACTTTATTCCTTCACCAAGTGCCTGATTAAAATATTTTTACTTTCAGCATATGAGAAAAAAATGTTTTCTCTGTAGAACTCTCAAAAATCTCTTTAATTCTGTAGGTGACCTTCACTGATATTAAATTAATTGTTAATACGCTTAATACATTTCATTATAAGACCACCATTTTTGTTTTAAAATTATTAGATTTGGACAAAAAATATTGTTAAAACTGTTTGCTGTGGGGTGTGTTTGCAAGTGTACCTAAGGATGCATTGTCCAACTCATGTTTCTTTTCATAAATCCATGCAATAGCGTAATATAAAAATTTTGTACTACAGTTAATAGTCCTTCTAGATTCTAAGATAATTGTATTTTTTTTTTCTGTTTTATGTTTTCTTTTTTGAAAAAAAATAACATTTCAGTGAATACTGGTGAAATCTTTTAAAAATACTATAAGAAAATATTTAAATATTTAAATTAAATAATGCAAAAAATATGCTCAGAAAGATCAGCATTGGAGATTCAGTTTTAAGTATCTGAATTCTAAAGCCAAATACCAATGAGGACATTTTAGTTCAAAGTTCTTTAAAATATATATTTTTTCCTCCTTAGGGCTGAAATACTCATTTTCAGTACGTTGGAAATGGGAATGGGAACAAATATTCTCCTCAGCTTGAGAACGTAAGGCAAATATTTAGCATGATGACAAAAATAATGTTGAAAATTAATTGGATCAAATAATTTGAATGCATGAAAGAAAAAAAGTTATTGAACAGTCATTCACTGGGCTGATTTACTGATTACAAGATATTGTTACAATAAAAGTAGCTGACTGCACACTAAAAAGTTTTGTAACTTACAAGTGACAGTTTTCCGATCACGGACTTGGTAAGTAGTTAGTCTGTGTAAAAGCTGTAGGACTCCTAAGTCTCTGTTGCTTAATTCCATTTAAAAATAACATACAAGAGAATTAAACGGTTTTGGTGCCTGGGATAAACTTATTAGTATACTAAATGGAAATGTGAAGCAGAAACAGAAAAGTTTTGTGGTACTTTCCCTGAGTCATGAGTTTTTGAGGGAAGAAAATGGAAAATAGAATATAGAAAATACCATCACATAGAAAAGCATACAAAATCTCAATAAAAGCTTTCAAGTATCTGTAAGCTAAATCTAGTGAAGATCTTTTGTGACTAAAAATTGTGGACTTAAGTGTCCTGGTGTATGTGAATAAAAAAGGAAAATAATGTAGAAATCAAAGGTGAAAATTTTATGTAGTTGGACAGCTACATAGATGTGTGTGATTGAGGGTAAGTGTATATAGGTTGTACAGTAGCGGTTTTTCATCTACTGAAGGTAAAAGATAGTGTCTCTTGACTCAGTTTCCTATTTTTTTTTTTTTTTTGTGTAGGTCTGAAAGTTATATTGTAACATTCCCCACAGGTTTGCCGTCCATGACTATTATCTGTAAAATCCCTGCCCCTTCAGCCATGTGCCTAAAAATTCTTGAACACTCAAGCTAGGAGTCTAAAAACGTTTCTAAGAAAACGTTATGTCCCAAGAAACTATATTTTGTTTAAACCGCAGTGCTCATCAAGCCGTGGGGAAGAGCAGAGTCTCTGCACAAGTGGATATGGTAAATACACATGGTGTGGTATCACACAAATCTAACACTTTACATCCAAAAGTGATTCAGGTGAACTCATGCAGTACTTCAGTAAGCTAATAAGATTGTGTCTTTATTCCCTTTGTATCATCCCAAACTACTACAAGCATCTTAGTAGTATTTCTACTACAAGTTTGGATAAAAAATTTAGGTGATGCTACGCCCTGAAACTAGTAAGTATATCCAGGCTTCACATGGCTTTTGATAAAAAGAAACGTAGGTGGAAGAGGTTAAACCTATGTAGTCTCATGGTTGTATGATTCACTAAGGAGGAAGTAGCTCAGAGACGTCTCCAGTGGGTTCAGATCTTACCTCACTTTTCTGATGGGATGCATCCACCAATGCTGAGAAAGCTGGCAGATGTCATTGCAAGGCAACTCGCAATTATCTTTGGAAGGTCTTGGTGAATAAGAGAGGTTCCTGAGGACTGGAGGCAAGCAAATATCACTCCTATCATCAAGGACAAAAAGAAGATTCAAGAAACTACAAGCTGTTCAGCATCACTTGGGTCACAGGGAAGGTGGTGGAGCAAATAACCCCAGAAACTGGTTTCAAACACATGAAGGACAAGAAGGTGATTTGGAGTCATCAGCAAAGGGGAAATCATGTTTTACCAACCTGAGTGATAAACATCTATGAGGAGCTGACTAGCTTGGTGAATGAGGTGAGTGCAGTTTATCTTGACTAAGGCCCTTAATACTTTTTCCCATTGCATCCACATAGACAAACTGACAAAGTACAGAATAGCTAAGTCGACAGTGAAGTAGACTAAAAAGTGACTCAGCTGCTGGGCTGTCATTAACCACTGAATACTGGTGGTCTCTACTGGGGCCAATATTGTTTAATATCTTCATTAATGACTTGGATAATGGGACAGAGGACACTCACAGAATGTTTCAGATTATGTAAAACTGGGAGGACTTGTTGGTACCCCAGATATCCAAGTGGCTTTTAAATATCTCCAGGAATAGAACTGCACAACCTCTCTGGGAGATGCATTCCAGTGTTTGGTCACCCACACAGTAAGAAAGGGTAACTGTTGTACCCCAGGGGTTGATACTGTGGCCAGTATTTTTTGGCTCTACTGCTATTTGCGTGGACCTAAACAGGTTAGAGAAATGGGTCTGGGGGTCCTGGTGGACACCAAGTTGAACATAAGTTAGCAATGTGCTCCTCTAGGAAAGAAAGCCAACAGCATCCTGGGTGGCATTAGGAGGAGCACTGCCGGCAGGTCGAGGAAGGTGACTCTTCCCTGGGAACAGGCTGCCCAGAATGGTTGTGGAGTCTTTATCCTTGGAGATTTTCAAAATCCAGCTAGATAGGTCCCTGAGCAACCTGCTGTAGCTGACCCTCTTTGAGCAGGGCACTTGGACTACATGGTCCCCAGGAGAGTCTTCCCACCTCAACTACTCTGAGCCCGCAGTTCTGTGATTCTTAACTGTCAATAGTTTCCTTTAAAAGCAAAGGTAGAAGAAAGTACACAGAGGGACAGGAAGGAGGTCAAAATGGGTCACTCTCTGTCCTTCATCTTAAATGTGTTTCATAGTACCAAAGGAATGCAGACAAATAGGCCATAGAAAGAGTAAATGAAGGGACTGTGCTGCCTGTCATCCAGTGAGGGTCCCCATCAAGGACAGGAACCACTGTGGTTTTATTCTTAGAAAGAAGCTTGAAAAGATATAATACTTAATTTGCTGTATATTTGCCCTGACATAGCTTAATGGTACATGGCAGAAATCTGATCATGACAAGGTGGAATGGAATTCCTCAGAGAATCAGGAAACAGTAAAGGAACAACTTCTGAAGTACAACATACAAAACTGCTGTGCAATATGTCTGCAAATTAGTAAAATACAAATTATATAAAAGCTGCTCCAGTTTAAGGTTATAGATAAAGTCATTGTTAGTCAAGGAACATGAGGAAATATTTGAACTTCCCTTAGGTATGAAATTAAATGTTTTAAGAGATTTAAAAATCTGTATGCTCCAAAGAACACACGACAGTTATATTTAGAAAGCTTTGTGTGTATTGTATCTCTGTTTCTAAGACAGCATAATCCTGTGTGTGGAACTAAGTACAGAATAGTAAAGCAAAATCAGACTAGAACAATATTTCCAGCAGCTAACACTAGGTCAATAGATAGAAAAGCTGCCAGGAGGGGAAATGACAGGTGTGCATCTTCAGTGCGAAAATTTTGCACTTTCCCCTTTTATGGCAATAAAGGTAGCTCACCGAAGACTTAGCATTCATAAGCCTCAGTTTTCTTTCAGCTGTAATTAATTTTTTGCACTACTGACCTGTTTTATTCTCCACTCTCCGTGTTCTCTCCTGGTTTATGTTTTAAAACTAGTACACGTCAATAGTTAAAATTATCACTCTTCATCTGGCTTTTCTTTGCCTGTCTGTGTTGTAGATTTCCAACACTATGAGAGAGAACACACCTTGGTAATTTATATATGCTTATAAATTAATCTTAGGAAAATGATAATGTGCTAATGTTGCTAATTCCTACTATTCACAAAGGCTTTCAGAAGAAACTTCTCTTCAGCATTACGAAAAGAATTAATAAATTTCAGAGACTGTCTCAGTGTACTGGGGCATATCACAAGGAGTAACTCAGCACCAGATTCAGAAGAGAAGGCCTTAATAAGCATCCCTACATGGAGGAGAGTGGAAAGAAAAATCTGAAAACAGTATTGTTTTATTTCTGGGAGAATGTCAGAAAACAATGCTTCTCTGTGTGATTATGCAGTCTGAATTTCTCAGAACTGTGGTCCAGGGAACAGGATCAGCTTATTTGATTTCCTTGGATTCTTTCTTCTTGTTATATTGACTGTGGACAAGACACTAGAACAGTAATGGGTTTTTTGAATGCATTGATATTTTTGTGAGACTCTTCATGAGACTTCATGAGACATATTTTTCTCTCTTTTTTTTTTTTTTTAATTACTTTTTTAAAGCTTATATGTATAAAGAATGTATGCTTAGCTGGAGGCAATTTCAGCTAAAAATTAGATCCTTCTGCCTCATTATCCCACTATTTCATGCATCTCTGAAACTCCACATTATACTCTGAAAAGCTTCCTAGAGGAGATTTGTTGCCATAAGGCATCAATCAACATATCTGGTGATTAACCTCATACTACAGAATAAAAATATGTCAGAATCTTCTCACAGAAGCGGCTTGATGCATATAGCATAGACTTTCAGACATTTACCATGCCACATTCCATGTATATTTAAACTGATCTATTGTTTGTCCTGGCACTCTGCGGGGGGGAAGCCATGAAAATAGATTTCACTGACTATAACATGACAGACTGTAGTAAGTGTGAAAAACCAAACCACGATCTCTTGGTGCACTGATTTCCTGTTGCCTAGAGTCACTAATTCTTCAGCATTATACTGCTGTGTTTCGACACATCTGGGCAGCTGACTTCAAGTGAAAAGGTGAAGTCACAATGAAGTGACCAGCTTTAGGAGGAGAGGGCACTAACTGTAGGCAGGCAGGTAACTACATGAAGAAATGTGATTCCTATGAAGCAGCCAACCAAAAAAGAAAAATTTCCAAAGACCTGAAGAAATCTTGCATAGAAGAGAAAATGAGCAAGAAATATATTAGGACAGTGTTGTATATAATTTTCCAGAGCCTCAGGATAAATGAAGTAATCCTTCTTCTTTTAATGCCAAATACGCATAATTTGCAAAGAAGCAGATAACTTGCTTAAAGCATTTTTAGATATTTTTTGAGTATCAGATGAAAAATATTGCAGCTGTAGTTAGGTGCCCTTAAATTGTGCGTTTCCAGTATTTAATTTACTTGAACAGCTTTGATAAAGCCTCGCAGCAGACTGTGAAGAAAACTTGACAGACCTGGGGTGAAAGGTAAATTCTAGTATAGTTTAAAACTGGGTAAGTGAGAGATGGAAAAAGCTGGTAGCAGGGATAGTATGCTGCTAAGTTAAACAGGGAAGGAGTCAAATAGTGAATTGCTGCAGATTATGACTACAGTCATTTTTGCTCACTGCATTTATTGATGATGGGAAACCAACAGTCTGTAAGTCAGTCAGGTTGATAGTGATAATTTTGTTTCCTACTGGCTTCATCTTTTGTGAAAGGTTTTTGTAAGTGTTTTCCTCGGGAAATGCTTGTGCTTTGCTGTGTTGTCTGTGTCTGCTATTTGGTCTTCCTTTGTCAAATGGCATTCCAATTTGCTTTTGATTACATTGGTATTTTAGTTTTACATGTGGAATACCTCTTTCTATGTAATCAAAATCAGATTTGTACCACAGAAGCTATGGAACAAAGTTCCTCTTCTGATACCAGAAGAGATAAGTACTGCTGAAGTGATTGACATTGTGCTACTTTACAGCCCAAAGAAAATAATAATGACTCTGCTGATTCAGATGGGAGATTTTTCCAGCGCACATTCTCGCTTTCGTAAGTGGGCAGTAGCAGATAGGGACAGAGGAAAAAGCTTCAGAACAAGGCATATTTGTGGTGCTGCTTATCTGATATACTCTTTAATGATTCATGAAGTGAGGATCTTGATTGAAAGTAATATATCGAAATATTTAAGATTCCTTGATGTATTTTTTATTTTATTTTGTTCACTTGCAGACCTAAAGGTGATGTAAATACTTTCATTTGGCTTAACTATATCATCTGGGACTGACAGATTCATTTTGAACCCAAGATAATTAATTACTATTGCCTGGGACTTGAATTTTGGCTAGTTCTAAGTCTGTGCAGGACTCCATTTATCAGTGAGCTAGAGGCTTTCAAATGGGAATGCAACAGCACCCTCAGGGGGAAGGGGGGGAAAACAGACCAACAAGCACTGCAGCTACCCCAGCCCCAACGACAGCCATTGTGGCTACTCAAATCCTGGCAACAGGCACTGCAGCTGATCCAGAGAACCAACCTGTGCTGGTATCAGTTGCCTCTGTACAGAAGAAGAAATACAAAAAAAAAAAAAAAAAAAGTCAGTTCGCTCAGTGAGGGATGAAGGTAAAGCAGGGTCATCACAAGAACAGCAGGAAGAGAAAGAACCAGAGATAATCACCCAATCCCTATTCCTGTGTGAGCTGCTGTGAAAGGATCTTGGCCACCATCCAGGTGAACACGTTACCTCACCGCTCCGATGCTGTGGTAGTGGGGCCAGTGATATGAAATTAGAGAATACTATTGCACAGGTTATCCATGAATGTGAAACATGTGCTGCAGTCAAGCAAGCCAAGCCGTTAAAGCCTCCGTGGTATGGAGGATGATGGTTGAAGTATAAATATGGTGAGGCCTGGCAAACTGACTGTATTACACTCCCACAAACTCTCCAAGTCAAGCGCCATGTGCTTACAATGGTGGAAGCAACTACTGGATGGCTGAAGACATATTCCGTGCCCTATGCCACCTCCCAGAACGCTATCCTGGACCTTGAAAGACAAGTCTTACGGTGACATGGCACTCCAGAAAGAATTGAGTCAGACAACAGGACTCATTTCCAAGACCACCTCATAGACACCTGGGCCAAAGAACATGGCACTGAGTGGGTATGTCACATCCCCTATCATGCACCAGCCTCTGGGAAAAGTGAATGATAAGGTGGACTGCTAAAACCGACACTGAGAGCAATGTGGGGTGGGAACTTCAAACATTGGGATGCACATTTACCAAAAGCCACCTGGTTAGTCAACCATAGAGGATCTGCCAATTGAGCTGGCCCTACTCAATCAAGCCTTCTATGTACTGTCAATGGGGATAAAGTCCCCATAGTGCACATGAAGAATATGTTAGGGAAGACCATCTGGGTTAGTTCTGCCTCGGGCAAAGGCAAACCCATTTGAGGGATTAGTTTTGGCTCAATGACCAGGGTGTGCTTGGTGGATGATGCTGGAGGATGGAGAATTTCAATGTGTACCTCAAGGGGATTTGATTTTGGGTGAGAATAGGCAGTGAATTAAATTGTATGAGGTTAATTGCAGAATAGCCCTACCGCTGTATGTTATCACTACCGCAGTTGCTGTGTGCCTTATCAATGGTATTACAGTAAGAATCACCCAAATCAGTGGAGGATGGACCTTGATGAAACCGAGCAAAATACAGCAATGATGGCACTTGAACTGGCTTCAGCAACTGGCACTCAGCAACTTCCTCAAGATCAACATCTCCAACCCACAGACCATGGGTACCGGCCACACCAAATACACCAGCTAGGAGCTCCGGATGCAACGTGTACCAGTCCAGTATCACACACCACCTTTCCTGCCCTCAAAGACTGTCACAGCAGATGGAGCTCCAAAGTCATGGATTAAATAAAGTCAACGGACATGTTAGAGGGAGACTCCCATAGACTAGGGCAATATCTGTGTGTGTGTGTGTATATATACATGTGTGTATACATATATATAACAAGGACAGAGAAAAAATGGTGGTAAATAACTAGAAGGTGTAAGATCTGGACATGATGTGGATGGTGTAGAATAAGGGGTGTGTAATGTCCTGGGTTCGGCTAGAATAAGGTTAATTTTCACAAGAAGCTGGGAGGGGGTAGGGACAGGTATATAAGTAGAGGAGCTGGCTGGGTGTGGGGGGTGACCACGGCTCAGAAAGGGGCCTAGAGTGGGGCACTGGGTGGTGAGCAGTTGGACTGTGCATGACTCAATTTTTGGTTGTATTAGTATTTTTTTTAACATTTTATTCTCGTAGTGTTCCATTAAACTGTCCTTATCTCAATCCATGGGGTTTTACTTTTTTTTTTTTTCCCCTTCCTATTCTCCTCCCTATCCCACCATGGGGGTGCGGCAGGACCGGGGGTGGGTTGGCTGGGCCTAAACCATGACAGATTCTCATATTCATACAACGCACATGACATGCCATTGTGGTCAACTTGTGATGTAAAACTACAAAAGAATGGAAACAACGTCTCCAAAACCCTCACACTCAGAGAAGATGCTGCACTGATGATCATGGTGACGTATTTAATGCCTTCAGATGGTGCAGGTGTTATGATTTGAGTATTAGCTTTCAGAATTGCTAACAGTTTTAATTTTTATCCACACTTGCCACTTATGTATCTGTTACCTCTTATGAGTATCCCAGCCTATAAAATTCTTGACCTATTGAAGGGTTTCACATCAGGTACTGGAGTCAAAGGTTCCCATATGAATAGGCTTGTATGACTTGTCAGAGCAGTTGTGTGCACGTTTTTCAAAAACAAAAATAAAATACAAGTCCTTTTACCCAAACATGAATTTGATATGAACTCTTTACCAAAACAGCAAGTTTATGTCTGTTAAACAGACAGGTCTGGATCATCTCTCTAGTATAGTTTTGTGATCTTTTCTTCTAACAGAGTCATTTCTTTTTTCCTATTGACATGTCAAAGTATAAATCAAACACTGTTCTCTCCTATGGATGCCACTAAAAGAGTGCTGCAGAATAACACATATAGTTGTCACATTTTTTCCCATTTTCTTTCTACATTCTAATTGACATTTCCTTACCTAGATTTAGTCACAAGCAGACTCTGCTCCATCAAATTCTATCCGTGGAAAACTCTGAATGAACCATTCAGTTGCACTAGTTAGATCTGATGAGACACATTAGTTTTGCTGTTGCCTCTCAGAATCTTTGGTGGACATCTCATGTAAAGATTTACAGTTCTTGATTTAAGACAACTATTCTACAATATATCATTATTTTAAATCCATTCCTTAAGAAATGAGCAACATTTCTAATTGAATTTAGTAGAGAAAAATCAATGATCAAAATCCAGTGTAAACTGCCACATTATTTTTTTTCATATACATACATATAATCATCTTCTAAATGTGTGCTGATTCTGAATTTCCTATTTTAAAGGTACATTCCTTACTTTAACATGAAGAATTTCGGTATTTTCCAAGTAGTTCCTAATTGTGAATTGACCTTCAAATCAGTGTGATCCTCTTCCTTGATGATATGCTTGAATCTTTTAAAAGGTGGAAAAATTAATTAGGGCCAAGGTACAATTTTTGGTGTTTGCTATGCATATGGATAGGGATTTGTATAAATAATACATATTATGCAATGTTTACGAGAGAAATAGTCATCTAACTGTTCAGAAAGTGTAAACAAAAGAAGGTATGGATTAAAAATGAACGTGTTAGGAAGATTTTGTGAACTATTTAGTTATATATGTTGCTGTTCTTTTATAGCTCTAACTTCCATTCACTAAGATATATGTAATTACTCTTGATTCTGGTTTCAATTCAGGCACTACAAGATAACTCACTAATTTTTTATTTATTTGCATAGTTGGCATCATCACGCACAGTCTATCCAGTCTGATGCCTATTGGAGTATTCCTCCATATGATAGCATGTTCAAATAGTTGATTGCAATATAGCTGAAGCAAATTTTGTTTTATAAAGAATAACTAGGATTAAACATAAAAAATAGTATGGGTGTTTGCATCAAAAAGGTAGGAAGATGGCAGGAATGCTTATTTGCAAAGTGGTAACACCTCATTTAATACAGTTGCATTTCTGTTGACAAAGGAGTTTGTATTTCATGTGGGTAAAACATGAATGGGAGCGAGTGTAATGTCTGGTACCGAAGAACCTGGGAACGTACTCTTCTATCTGATGCAAGTCTGGTGTTTTAACACATCTTTTGCATGCTGATAAAGACTGGTAGAAAGAAACTGTCAGAAAAGGGCCTCCTGAATATGCAGATGAGCTCATATTGCTGTCTCTGGTGTTGTAATGGAAGGTGTGGGCCAGGCAGAGTGGTTTGGCAGCAAAAATGCCACCTCTGTGGCGGGAAGCTCTCAGGTATTTGGGTAGCAGAAACTAGAGTTGCCGGGAGCCATCTCCTGCTCTCAGCAGTGTTTTGCCCTCATCTGGTCCCTCTCAAACCTCCTTGGCTTTCCCCAGAGAGTTCCCAGGAAGCAGTTTTACTCTACTTTGCTCTCCGTGCTCCACATTCCTTCCAGAGGAAGGAGTGAAGGAGAAGAGGAAGGAGGAGAAGGAGTGGTGGGAAAGGAACTGCTAGGAAAGGGATGTTGCTGTCATTGCCTGATGAGGAAGTTGGCTGCAACGATAGCATGAAATGGAAGCTGAAAGCTCCTTCTGGGTTAGTGTCTGTAAATCAGGCACAACACTGCGTCTTTTCTGCAAGTAAATGAAGTTGAAATTCCCACTAAACATCTACACACGGAACTACTGTGCCCCTTGGAAAATGCTGTATTACTTTCAGGTTTGCTGTTGCTGTGTGTCTGGTCTTTATGATTTTTTTTTTTTTTTTTTTTACCTGCATTGTAAAGCTGTCCTCTCTTGACTTCACACAAGTCAAAGAAATCAACAGAAGGCTTTCAGATTTAATTTGAAACATTTCTCATTTTGGGTTTCATCGTTCAAATCCTCTGATCTGATTTTCTCATCCCTTAAGGCTCTTCACAATCTCAAAGGATAACAGCTCTCAGGCCACAGGCCTATATCTATAAATCTTCAAAATCCTGTATCTAGGGCTATTTCATCTGTTGTAAACCTGCAGCTTTACCCAGGTGAGTAATCATCTCTGCCCTAATAAAGTTGGTAATGTAATTTGAAATAAAATTCGATTCCTCCCTTTTTGGAAGGAGCAATACTATTTGAAAATGAAATAGCAGGCCATTTGTTTGACGGCTACTCCATTATATTAAAGTCATCCTTACTGTAGTCATACAAAAAGTAAAATGTGAAATAGTGATATCTTTTCCCCCAAAAATATCACTTGGTAATTACACAAGAAAATGGCAAACCTATTTTTTTTAGGTGATTTTAGTAAGCAGATTCTTCCTGAGAAATAGCTTTCCTGACAAAATCAAATTCCACTGTTGCATTTCATACGGGTCTTAAGGAGACAGTTCCTAAGTTTAAGGGTGACTACAGATTTAATGCTTCTGATCAGATTGATACTGCACAATACAGACCCTTACAAATGAACTTATTCATGGAGCAGTAGTTGAGTGTATAATGGAATCATGAACATACCTCCATCTACCTAAATGCATTTGTTAACCAGTAAGTTTTCACAGCTTTGCCATGAAACGACTTCAAGGAAAAGGGTTTAGAAAACACAGGCTTTTTTTAAATACATGTAGAGACATTAAAGTGCAGCAGGAATTAAAACCACTAGTTTAGATCTTTGATTATTGTAAACCACTGGTAAGTTGTTGACTGCAGTCTACAAGTGCTTATTTACCCTGTCTGGGTTGAGTATTCTCCAGCCATGTTGCAATCCTCTACAAAAGCTTCTGTAATAAAATGTTATGACTCTGTTTTGGGTTTTTCTAATGAAATTTATTTATAAAGTATTTCAGTGAAGATTACCACCCCAACGTAAGAAGGACATGGCCCTGTCGGAACAAGTCCAGAGGAGGCCACAAAGATGATTCGTGGGGCTGGAGCAGCTCCCCTGGGAGGCCAGGCTGAGAGAGTTGGGGGGGTTCAGCCTGGAGAAGAGAAGGGTCCGGGGAGACCTTATAGTGGCCTTCCAGTGATTAAAGGGGGCTACAGGAAAGCTGAGGAGGGACTCTTTATTAGGGAGTGTAGGGATAGGATGAGGGATAATGGTTTTATACTGAAAGAGGGTAGATTTAGATCAGACAGAATGAAGAAATGTTTTACTGTGAGGTTGGTGAGACCCTGGAACAGGTTGCCCAGAGCAGCTGTGGCTGCCCCCTCCCTGGAAGGGTTCAAGGCCAGGTTGGACAGGGCTGGGAGCACCCTGGTCTAGTGGAAGGCAGGGGGTTTGGAACTGGGTGAACTTCAAGGTCCCTTCCAACCTAAATCATTTTATGATTCTATTATTCCATGACCCACTTGTCATGGTTTGGGCCTGGTCGGCAGCCAAACACCACGCAGCCACTATCTTCCCTTCTCTTCTGGCAATGAGAAGGGACAGAGAGCCAGGCTTGGGGTTTGAGATAGGACTGGGATGGGGAAAAATCCCCCTTTATGGTCACGAGCAAAAGGCAGACTCATTAGGGGAATTAAAAAAGAACATACATTTATTACAGACACCAACAACACTTAACAGAGTAGGACAGTGAGAAGCCACTCTTGAGAACACCTTCCCCCCACCCCTCCCTCCTTCCCGGGCTCAGCTCTGCTCCCGATATCTCTACCTCCTCCCCCAGTGGCGCAGGGGCAGGGAATGGGGGGTGCAGGCAGTGCTGCGGCTTCTTCAGTCTTTGGTGGGGGGAGCTTCTGGAACTTCTTCCCCACTGCTCCATCGTGGTCCCCCTCCACAAACTTTCTTCAACTTGATTTCCTCCCACCGGCCGCAGCGTTCCCCACACTGCTCTGTCATGGGTCACCAACTTTCTCCGACTGGATTCCCTCCCACGGCTGCAGCCCTTCCTGAGCTGCTCTGGTGTGGGACACTCCCACATGCTGCAATCCTCCCAGCACTGAATTACAGCAACGGGGCTGCCTTTTCCCATGAGACCCCGGCCTTCTTCGGGCACAGAACCTTGATCATCTGAGCAGGCAGAAACCACAGGCCATAAATCAGTGTCTGCTCCACTGTAGCTCTCCATGGGTGGCAGGGGGGGCCGCCCTGCCATCTCACCACAGGATACAGGGGGGTCTCTGCTCCGGCACACCTCCCCCCTCCTTTCTTCCTCCGTTCCTCCACTGACCTTGGTGTTCACGCAGCTGCCCCAACTCCTCCTCACCAGTCCCACTGCTCCTCACCACGTCCCTTCTTAAATACGTTATCGCAGAGGCGCAGCTGATGGGCTCAGTTTTGGTGCAGAGGTGGAGCTGACTTGGAGCTGGGGGAGCTTCGAGAAGCTTCTCACAAGGGGCCGCCCCTATAGCCCCCTCCCCTGCCACCAGGAAACCCCACCACTCACTCAAACCCAGGACACCAGTATAAATCGAATAAATTCCATTGACATCAGTGGAGTTTTGCTAAGTTTATACAAACTGAGGCTCTGTGTCTATATAAATGTATGCTGTACTGTTTTCTGTTTGCATATGATTGACATTCACTATTTGATTTCCTGAGCTGCAATACAATATTCAAACCTCTTGCAAGTATTCAGCAAGCCCCTTTTCCCTTTACTGTGTACCTCCTGTATTTTTTTGTAACAGTTTCAACAGTGGACTTTTAAAAATATTTATTTATTGTAAGATAGGCCACTTCCTGAAAGATCCAAGCAATAGATTTCCACCCCCTGTCCTGTGTTTCCATCCTAACAAAAAAAGCTATTAAACCAGGCAGAAATCTGATTGCAGTCTCTGTTTTCAAGCATTGTGGAAATTGGTAGACACATGATATTTCTTTCTGTGAGTTTGGAAAAAAAAATCATATTAAAGTGTATATAAAGTCAATTAAGTTTTAGTTTTTGTTTTTTTTTTTTTTTTTTTTTCAATAAAGGTATTTTTGCAAGTGCTCTGTATGAGAGTAAGAAATCATTTATTGGCCTCTCAGTTCCTCACTCTTGCTATTTCATTTCCTCCAGTCTACTTTTTTTCACCATCCCTCTCCAAAATACTTAAAGATTCAGCTACCTTCTCAATTTTCCTCTTAAGTTATTTTTTGTTTAGATAAACCAAGTAGGATGCTGAAGCGGTACCCTACAGTTGTCAGTACCCAAAGACAATGAACATGATTAAAATATCAGACCATGAGTGACGTCTGAATATAAAATTTGCTAAATAATAAACCTGATTAAATAATATAGTTAATCATGGACAGCCTGTGGTTTTGGACAAAAACCTAAATGACCTGAGTATATCATTTATTCACTGAATTAGTTGCTCAGCACCAGTTACAAAGGCACACAGATGGCCTCTCTTGCTGTAGCCAGAACGCTTGTTTGTGAGATACATGGCTATTCCAAGAGCACTGAATGCATAGATTTGCTTCAGGGAATATATTGCATGTTCAATATGCATTCTTAAAATGTATTAATATTAATCACACTTACAGGTACATTGCCAGAAAAGGAGGCTTATCTCATTTTTAAGAATCCTTCAATATATTCTAAAATATGTATTCAGAGTTGCTCTACTTACATGATAGAGTTGCCCCAAGACATGCAGGCAGGCTTTTGAATACTGTATCATCTGATTAATATTTAAGATCTAAAGAAAATGGATAAGGCGGATGAAAAAAAAATGAAATCAAATACAGGGAAATATTTCCTTCCCTGGAAGGCTTTTGACCAATGGAGCTCTGAGCTCTTTCTTACCAAATGTGAATATATCAGGCTCTTTTAAGGTAGTTTTGTAGCAAGTGTTCAACTGCGTGTGATGTGCAGCCGTTGGGGATATTTTAATTTCATCATATTTTGCTTGCCATTTCTAAACAGATTTCATAATTTTCCTAATTTAAAGAGATTTAGCATGATAATGCAAGGGATATGATTTTTAGTAGTATTTTAAAGGGTCATGCTAAATAATATTTATAATTTTATAACTTAGATAGTATTGAACAGCTATTCACTCAAGGAAAAATACAATAAAAAGTTGTATGTTATAAGTATAAGGAAGACAAACCATAGGTCTACAGTTTAGTCACCTTGAAATCCAGTCCATGTATTCAGTTTCATGATGCAGATTTTAGGGTAGGCTAAGGAATTCAAGGACCCAGTTACTCAACTAGGATCTGTCCAAAATGTTTTATGATGATCTTTTCTTGAGAAATTTCAGCTCATGGATGCAAATACCTACAAGTATTTCCAAAAGTTCAGAAGCTGTACTGTTTGCTATCCAAGTCTGTATAAAAAAAGGAATATTTAATATACTCATCTTTCATCGTAATCTTGCAAAACCCTATATAAAAAAGATGAAATTGCATTTGTAAATCACTTGATACATTTGTGTCTTTCTTGCACAAATATGTGGAATGGTACTAGTAATATTTTCATATGAATATACATTTAAATTTTAAGGAGCTGAACACTGTTAAAAGCTCTTCCTTTGAGAGAAATTAGCAGAGATATTTAGAAGCCCCAGAAGAATGCTGTGGAAAGAATTTGTAAATTACTATTTTTTATAACTGCTCCACATTTCTCTGGTTACTGGATTTCTGGAAATGTATTTTGGTGCTCCTTGGGCAGGCTCCTTACTCAGTTATACCCTATTTTAAAGAGTTTTTAGTTTTCTGTATATGAACAGTTATAAGTATTGGAAGTTCTCTACCTTTTGGATGCAGAATAGTCTAGAGAGTATGCAGACAGGACAAGTTCTTTGGGACAGTGTCTGTCTTCATAATGGTTTACTGTAGTGCTTTTGCCATAATGAGGCTGCAAGCTGAAGGAACAGTAGTAATGAATCATCCTCACTAGTACAGGAACTTGGATAGGTGGGATGAATCACCCCCTGGAGATATTTGCCTGTCCTCATTAGAAGAGGGCTAGAGGAAAGGTGATAGCATGGACCAGACAGCTAACTTTCAGAATGTTAATACTAAATGACAAATTTAAGGAAAATGGTTTTAAATTTTAAATAAGTGCTCAAAATCTCCTTTATTTTCTCTGTTATTGGCTATCTGGAGAACAGTTTTTTCTTTCAATAATATGCATTTACTACATAGAAAGTACTCTTTGTTAGGTCAGAAATAGTCACCTTAAAATTATTTTTAAAAAGTTACTGTTTTCATAAAGTTTCAGTTTATATTAAAGTGTAAAATATTTACATATGAAGTCATAATTCGTCTGACCCAAAATCAACATTTCACCGAGAGCCTTAGGCTCTATCTGTTGTCAAGCAGAAGAGAAAAGCACTTCACAGAGGTACTCTGTATTATATTATTAAAATACTTACATTATTCAAATATTCTTTGTTACCTGCATATTCAATCCCTCAAAACAGTGCACTAACCAGTGGCGAACAAACTTAAAGTAGCTATCAGAAAATAGTAGGTGTAAGAGTATTCCTGAATAGATTTGTGCCTGGCTACAGGATAGTGGTTCATTTGGGATTTAGATTATTAAGCCCACGTAAATTCCCCTGAGATGGCACAGCCTTTGCTTCTTGGCTCAGTATCCAATGCCTTCTACTTATATGTACTGTCCAGTGACTCCTAAATGGAAAGTATATAATAAAACCTTCAACTAACAAACAAAACCCAAACCTTAGTTTGTTTCAAACACCCTAATAACCAGTCTTATTTCATACAACATCATCCTTTCTGCAATGAGAAAGAAAATAGATTTTTAAGAATTATTCTAACATTGACTTTAGCAGATATGTCCCAGATTCTTGTAGAATTTAATAAATTCCCTTTATATATGCTAATAGGATATGAAGTACAGCTTATGCACACATAAATTAGTGTTCAATTAACATGAATTTTAACGCTTCAAACACTAAAACCACAGGACGAGTGATTTATAAATTCATACAGTTCCACTGAAGTCACTGGAAAGACGCTGAGTTACATCACTCCAGGTTTTGGCTTTGATTGCTCAAAAAGATTCTTGTTATTGTAATCCATATATAATGGGAATTTGACTCAACTGTGAAGCATGGTGTTGACAATTCCAAACACCTATTCTTAGTGGATGTATTATTTTCTTAATGCTTTTAGAGAAAGGAGACAAATGTATATGCCTATTATAGCAGGAAAGAAGCTGGCTAGAGAGCACAGTTGTGGTACAAAATTCAGTGCTGATCACATATTACAGTAACTTAATGCACTTCTTTTACTGCTTTGATTGTTCTAAATACAACCCACTTTAGCTAATTCTTCGAGATTTAGCTCATGAAAGGGCAAAATCTGACCAATTTAAGGAGTGTTAAATTTGCAAATGGATACATTTTATGCCTCCTTAACAGCTTTAAACTTTTCATTTACTTTTCAGCTATAAATATTCTATAATGTCAAAAGAAGAATATAAAGTAAACTCAAATTCACTAACCCAAACTTTTTCATGAGTAACACTTTCTTTTAATGGTACATTTAGCTAATACTGAATTACAGAGGAATTCCAACAGAAGTACTTGTGACATCTGCATTAATATCAAATTAATTCTTTATGATCAATGCTACTGTCATGAAAACTAGACAAATTAATTAAATGAGTCACTTAAAATAAAGTGTTTCTTCTTTTATGCAGCTTTTTAATCCTATTTGGGTATTAATTATTCCTTTTCTTGGATTCAGAAGATATATTTGTTTCCATTCAACTGCACTCCTCAAAGAGGAACTGAACTACAGCATACTCTGATGACAGACAACACATTACGAGGTGGTCAGCAAAAATCAGAAGTTACCCATTGTTAGCCACTATTAGAGCTAGTGACACACAGTAAAAATGGTCATGGATACTTTTCAAAACTGGAAATCAGTTTTCATTAAACACTCCTCAAAATTAACAACTAATAGCCCAAGACAATTAAGTGATGACCCAGTCTTTTTATTGATATTACTTGGCTTGTTCTGAGATCTTGGAGCAGATAGAAAGACTACCTTACTATGGCAACAACTGCAGGATGTATCACTCTGAAAGCTTGAACTTTCAAACTAGAATTACACTTATGCATATCTTGGGGCATAGGGGCCACACATCAGAGGGGCAGAAGTTATCTGTAAAAAGCTGTGAGGCTGACCATCTCTGAGAATGCCTAGCATGCTTTTGACATTGCTACTTCAAAGAATTCAGGTAATACAAACCACCAAAATACAGTGAACAATAGCAGCAATATCTGCCACTGGCTTCAAGTCGCAGATCCACTACAGAGTTAAAGAAAGTTCCTACAAAGCTGCTTCAGAGAGAAAGAAATGTCTATTGATCTAAAAACCGCATAGTTCTGTAAACTTCACTGAACATAAAGACCTCTTGTCTTTGAGGGCTAAGGCTAACTAATATTTCTTTCAGCCAAAGCAATTTTTACGTTCTTAATTTATTTTATTAACTTGTTGTGACTGTTGTTACAGATGGCCAGAGGACAAGTACCAAGTTCTATGCCAGTCATCAATGTATCAGAATGCATTGGAATGAAAATGACAAATATTTTTTGCTATTGCTAGGGCCTTGGCTTGAGATTTTCTTTTCTTTCCCTTTTTTAAAAAAGGAATCATGTTGAAATGGGTAACTTCAGAAATAAATTTACATCTCTTCATAGGTGAAAGCTTTTAGATCACAGCTTCTCTATACAGGAGTATATTTTTTTTATCAGTGCAGGCACCAGCTTGGGCCTTGGCAAGTCTCTGTTGAAGTTGTTACTATGATTCAAGGCATTTTGAGGTTAGATTCCCCTAATTCAACAGTTAAGAGCTTTAAACACAGGTGTACCTCAGGTCAGTACTTGTATCATCAGGTATGGAACATGTGAAAAAAAGAGAATCCAGGATCAAATCCTTCTGAGGGAGGGAGGAGCCTCTATGAAGTGCCTCTATGAAGTGTTTCAACATTAACTATTGACAGTGGTTTAGTGAAATGGTTTTTCAGCTGCAAAATGTTTCAACACTGACTTATTTCAATCAAAATTGAAATATTGCTAAAGTGGTTCAGGCAAATATAATTACTATGTAATATTTATATTTGATTTCAATTAAAGAAAATATATAATAACAGATCATAATGCCAGGGTATACCAAGTCTGACAGTGAGAAAAAAGTAATCAGTAGATCCCTACAATACAGGTAAAGTCTTTGATAAATATAAATCTTACTGTCTTAATGAGGTTATGATATTCCACTCTTTCAGCTAGGCTAGTCTGAAAATAACTTTTCTTTTTCTCTTACCAAACTGCTAATGACACAGATGTGTCTAAAGTTTCCCCTTGTGATGAAATATTATTAAAAAAAAAATGAATGCAAAAAAAGGTTCTGTAAGTACATTAATATATTTCTAGCATTGCTAAGCTATCGATTTTATGAAATTGTTTTAGGGATACATTTAAACCTGGCTCTTGTGATTTAGAATGGTGACTATCATTCCAGGCTTTCCTAAACCCATCTAACTAACCTGTGTTTGTGGGAGGAAATTACATTTATTTGGTTCATTTGTCCAGAAGAATTTTCTTGGACACCTCTATTACTTCAGATGTCCAGGAATACTGAAACCACCCAAAGGCTCCTGAAGTTGCCCATTATTGAGTCTTTCCTTGGAGGAATAGTAACTTCATCATAGATTATAGCTTAAACTCAATTTTCCACAACATGATAGTTTATAAAATTATAGTATGAGCTATAACATTTGTTGTTGATTCACACTCAGCCTGAGGCAGAAAGTCTGCTGCCTTACAGGAGAAAATTATGTTTCCTTGAATGAGAAGGGTAGATGACAACCATAAAAGCAGGCACTAGCACTTTGATTTAAAAAAAAAAAAAAAAAAAGTTTGCTGTTTTATCTAAATATTCCGCAGATCATCAAGCTACAGGACTATTAGGTGACTTAATATTCTATAGTACCTTCATACAGAGCAGTAACATCACCATGCTGTTTGCTGCAGTATGTGCACAAATAATAAATACTGGATTACATGCTGTTCTCATACATACCAATATCATTCCAGAATAACAGTTCAAATCAGTGAAGCAATTTCCCTGGAATTAATCAGGTTGAATCCATTTGCAAGGATTGAGAGAATTTAGCTCTACCATGGGCCTTTTTCAGTGTCCTTTCAGCTCCAGAGTTCTGTTACTGATTATGTACAGGGAAAGAGGATGTAGACGGAGAGTATGAATATAGTATTAAGCCTTAAATGAGCATGAAGAGTGACTACAGTTACATTGCCTTTATCAAGACCAAAAAGTGTTTAGGAAACTAACAATGTTTTTTGTATGCATGCTGCTGTGTAAGAAAGAACGTGGTATGGAAATATTCAAGCTCCTTTCAATCATTTTGTCTTCTTCTCAGACTGAAAAATTGAGGGTCTAAGATACACATCAGACAACTTATAAAATTGGTGATATGAATCTCATCCTAAGCTAAACGATGAATGCCTGAAAGAATGAAGGCTGGTTGTAGGAATTTTTCTTAAAATAAGGTTAACTTTCAGAGAAGGATTCATCCTGTGCTAGTAGGAAGAAATCTCTTCAGATGCCCCAGGGTATGAGACATGCCAGCAGGCTGACAGATATGACCTGGGTCCTTTGAAATACTTACGCTGCTGTAAAAAATTCAGCTGAAGGGAAGGAAAATATCCCAGAGCATCTAAACTGCTATTAATTGCCTATATATGAGTGATTGAAACCCTACCTCTGTAAAGTGAGTTTTAGACATTTGATATTTTTAAACAGAGATAATTTTGATTTGATTTTTGATATGGCAATGTTGAAAGAAGGTTTGGCTTTACTGAAATCAACTTATTCCTATGACAAGACAATATTCTTGGCTAATTACTTTCAAGGCATAAAAGAAGGTGATATTACAATGTCTTCTAAGTAAAGGCTACATTTAACTTTGCATATTAGATTCCAAGATATTTGAGAAAACTCAGATTATCTAAAAAAACACACTTTCTTTGTTTTCAAATTTTGCATAGGAGCTTTATAAATACAAGCTATCTGATATCTTGGGCAGAAATCTCCTAGGAATGATCCAGACATCTCAGTGTCACAAACTCATAATTCCTACAGTGACTCTAAATGCCATTCCCTAGTCTGAATTTAACCTTTTGGATTTGATCACTGCCTCTCATGTAGATTGCGAAGCAAAATTACTCTGTCTACATAGCTTATTTGAACAATTGTGGCTTACTCTGTTGTTTTCACCATTAAATATGATATGAATACTGTGTGATATAAAATTACAGGATGGGCAATTTAAATTGAGTTAGCACTACTTACCCTCATATTTTGAATCTCCTGACTTGTGTATGCTTGATTATTTAGACTGTTACATTAACATTTCTTTATTTCCATTTAATATTAAAGAGTATGGCCTCCAAATCCTGCGATGGTGTCTTTATAACCAAAGTAAAACTGACAAATATTGTGCAGTATCTTAATGCAAATATAAATAAGTTCATTGGAAATATGCACTGATTAAATTCCATACGTTGAAAATAACTATGAGAGCTGTAGGTACACCTCTACATGCTCAAATAATGCGTTAGGATTGATTGTTAGATGTAGAAAGCTTAGAGGGAAAAAGTGGTAATTCATATGATTGAGAAAATTCACATTAAAAAATAGTTCGATCTGAACATTGCTCGTTTTCTCCCCATATGCATGGGAGACTCATGTTTCTTGGACTCAAAAACTGATTTCTTGTAACCCCTGGGGAAAACTTAGAACAGTTCTTTGAATATCTGTAAGACTTTATAGTCTAGGTTCAAGGTCTATTTTAGGACTCTTTCATGACGTTTCAGTGTTGAGAATAAGAAGTATAGATTTTCTTTAAACTTTTTTCTTTTTACATTTGTTATAGTCTCTCTAAGAAGTCAGAGACTGTGATAAAAAACCTCTGAAGAATGAAAAGAAACAATAAACAATAGATGGATTTTGCTAACCATAGAGGAAGAAATATATGTAGCTGAACACATTCTAATCATCCTTTTATAAATTAAATTTATCAGCTGAAGGAGTTATGTCTTTTCTCCCTGGAGAAGAGAAGGATCATGTGGGGGGAACCTCATCACAGTTTTTCAGTACTTAAAGAGCGGCTACAAAGAGGATGGAGTCTCTCTCTTCACAAGGAGCCACATGGAGAAGACAAGGAGCAATGAGTAAAAGTTACACCAGGAGAGGTTTCATCTCGATGTAAGAAAGAAATTTTTTACAGTAAGAACAATCATTCTCTCAAACAACCTGCTTGGGGATGTGATAATACCCCCATCACCAGAGGTTTTCAAGACACAACTGGGAAAGGTGTTAGATAACCTCATCTGGTCTCCCTTTCCTATGAAAGGTTGTACCAGATGATCTTTCGAGGTCCCTTCCAACCCAGACTGTTCTATCATTCTATGATTCTGTGAATTGTCATGATCAGAAAGCATTTTGAATCAAGAAAAATGAACTTTGATGGAAAACTAGTAGGCAAACGTTAGCAAAGTCCTGAAGAGAAAGAGAGACTGTCTTGTGTGGAGATTAAATGAGATATATCTGCTGTTTTTAAACAAAGTAGAAGGTAAATACTGGAAGAGTGGTATATAAGCAAACATACTTGTGGTGCAAAAGCAAATGAACATACAGTACCCTGGACACATTAAGCTAAAACTTTTAAGAGGGTTTTTAACCATAGAGCGAATGATGGTCTTGATGTTCCAGTAGCAACCAGAAGGGTAGGTACATTTACAGGCAAACAATAATAGCGGTAAGGCAGCAGTTACGGGCACAGTGAGAATATCTTTTATTAGAGGTCTGGTAAATACAGGTGTTATAACTTGATCCTCATAACTATGCAAGTGAATAAGAGAATCAAACCCTCAAAATTCCAAGATAAAATCTGTTTTCCTCCCTGCTTCTAGATTTTAGTTTATGAAAGCAATTTCCAGGAAGGCAGCATCTTCCTTTTTTTTTTTTTTTTTTTCTCCAAGGACTTGTTATTTTTACTCCCTGAAGGTCATCATGAGGCAGTGCTCAGTGCCCTGCAGAGGAGCAAAGTTCCCGTTTGGGCTCCTCACAGAGGAAAGAGGTGCATTTCCACACTTGCAGCACCACCCCACAACCATTCACTTTCTTAATGGAGGCTGAGTGGTGTGTGACCAGCCCAGGCCCATCTGTAAATGTCACGAGGGCCAGCATTTCACAAAGACATCTGGGGAGTGGAACGGTAGAGCCCAGGGCATGCGATGGAGCTGCTATGGACAGGGAGGTTGGGGAAGAGCTGACTCTTCTCCTTTCCTCTGCAAACACCCTGCTCAGCCAGCACCATACTTGTCCTTTAATAAGAGCGGGTTACATCATGTCATTACAGCCTGGTGAATCCTTACGAGTGTCTTCATACCCTGGGAGTCAAGAAAAGAAAAAGCCTTCAAGCATAGAAAGACCTCCGTGCCAGAAAAAGTCATTAAGGAGACTCTCAGGATACAATGAGGATCCCATGTTAAAATGCCAAAAAACAACGCAGACAGTTTGAATGTTAACCCGTAGATAAGAGATTCTCTTTTTATATTCCCAATGATGCAGGTTTTGACCTTCTATTCCAGATTTCCAGATAGTGGAGAACAGTGCCTTCAGGGCTAGGAGGGTGAGAGAATAGAGGGCATTCAAGGGACATTACATCTTTCATTGTGTGCAATAGGAAGGGGAAAGAAAATGCTCCCTTTTACTGAAGTTACATTTCAATAACATCACAGTCTTTGTTATCAAATATAATATTTTTGTGTTTCTATTATAAATTTGAGTTTAGGCTCACTTTCTGCTGAAATGACAACTCTGAATATTATCAGGGAAAAAAAAGAAGATGATTTTAATCTAAATTCTGTCTGCACAAAGCTCTTTTCATTACAAGCCCAGAAGCCAAATACAACATATCTACAACATTTGATTAAGATCCACTGAGATTTAAGTATAAATTTACGAACATAAGTTGCCTCCTGCAGTGCTGCTGCCAAGATATTGAATGCTGATCTTCTCCTTTGTCTCTTTTCCCAAAGACACTTCTGTCTCTCATGTATCCTATGTTAGAAAATAAACTCTTTTTCATGTAAAAACCCTAAATCTGTCATAAGAAACTTTGCTGAAATAACATTGCAACATATTAGAAAGAAAAATCCAGAGAGGAATGGTATATAGGCAATCTAGAGGATTAGGAGTGACAGAGTGTCAGTCAACATTTAAAGCCTTTTGAGATGGAAAACTAGTGGAGGTATAAGGTTGTTATGACTATTGTAAGGTTCAGAGAGGTGAGCAGGGAACATGAGCATGAACAGAGATGTGAAATCTGAACCACTATGAAACTCTATTTTTTAAAATGTTTCGTATTATTTCATAGTTAAAAAGAAAAATGTCAGATGATATTGGCAATCAATAACAAGTGAAATTACATGTTTAGCTTAGGGAAATTAAAAATGTAGAATGACATATTACAAGTAGATATTTTGATGGGGGGGCGGGGACAGCTTAGAAAGATTGTGTTGGTTTTCATCAGCTCATGTCTGTTTTTAAATCTAATATCTCTCTGTATCTGTGAAGCCGGTGGGAGATACTGCAGCAAGACACCATAACAGCTAGTTCTCATCAATATTTAAGGACCCACAGCATAATTTCTGTTGTGTACAGAATCACCAACATATGTGCAATAGGGGGCTTTAACAGAAGCAAGATCAGGCTATCTAGTCTTTACTATATGTATATGCCATATGCATATTTAAAGGTCATTTGCTTAGGGTGGGTTTCAGGATTTTTTCCTTCATTTTTGCAGTCCAATATTAGGATGCAGTCATTAATTACACCCATTCTAAAGAATTAACAGTCTTTCCTCACTATCTGGCAATATGTGAGAGGCGACCAGTATATACAAGTAGCTATTGTTTCTGCAAATTTGAGATTCATGTGACAGAAGGCTGAATTCTGAACTCAAATAACTCTGAAAATAAGTCTTTTTAAATTATAACAGTAGTAATAGGGGTTTGGGAGTTGTTTTTCTGTTTTAAATTACTGCTTGGAAATTTAATTTATTCCTAACATTTAATAAACTATACACACTTGGTACAGGCAGCAGCACATAGGTGTATGTTGTAGTTTGAGCCCAGAGGGCAACTGAGCAGCTGCTCACTCCTCCCTTTCCCCTCAGGAATAAAGAAAATAAAGTAAAAGTCTCTGGAATCAAGATAAGGACAGGGAGGGATGATTCACCCATTACTGTCATGGGCAAAAGACAGACTCCTTAGGGGAAGAAAAAGAACATCAATTTAATTCAAACAGTAACAAAACCAACACTTAACAGGCAGAGAGGGACAGTGAGAAGCTATTAGTTAACAGCTTCCTAGTTAATTTCTGTTAGTTTAATAGAAGTTAAAAACACCTCCCCCACCCCTCCCTTCTTCCCCAGGCTCAGTTTTGTTCCTGATCTCTCTACCTTATCCCCACCAGCAGTACAAGGAGCAGGGGATGGGCATAACAGTCAGTCAGCATCTCCTTCCTCCTCAGTGGGAGGACTCCTCGCGTTGTCCCCTGCTTCAGCATGGTGTCCCTCTCATGGGAAACAGTCCTCTACGAACTTTCTCCAGAGTGACTCCATCCCACAGGCTGCAGCCGTTCCCATGCTGCTCCAGCGTGGGTCTGTCCCACGTGTTTCAGTCCTCCCAGCACCAAACTACAACAGTGGGGGCTTCTTCTTCCATCAGAGTCCTGGCCTTCGTCAGATGCAATCACCTGCTCAGGCGTGGGCTCCTCCATAGGACAAAGGTCAGCATCTGCTCCACCACGGGTGGCAGGGGGGCGGCCCTGCTGTCTCACCACCGGCTGCAAGAGAGTTTCTTGTCCGGACCACCTCCCCCTCTTCCTCCTCCTTTCTTTCACTGACCTTGGTGTTCACATAGTTGTCCTTCTCACAACTCCTCCTCACAATCCCAATCTCCTTCCCCCCAGCTTCCCCTCCTTAAATATGTTATCACAGGTGCAGCCACTGTCACTGATTGGCTCAGCTGCAGCCAGAGGCAGGTCTGACTTGAAGCCTGGGGAGCTTCAAGAAGCTTCTCATGGGGGCCACAGCTGTAGCCCTCTCCCCCGGTACCAAAACCCTGTCACACAAACCCAGCCCAGTGCATAGTGATTTCCTTTGTCAGTGGGAACTGGACAAGCTCAAGAAGTGGGCCCGTGTGAACTTCATGATGTTCAACAAGGCCAAGAGCAAGGTCCTGCACCCAGGTTGGGGCCACTCCTGGTATCAGTACACCTGGGGGATGAAGGGATGGAGAGTAGCCCTGCTGAGAAGGACTTGGGAGTACTGGTGGGTGAAAAGCTGGACATGAGCCTGTATTGTGCACTCACAGACCTGAAAGCCAACCATATCCTGGGATGCATCAAGAGAAGTGTGGCCAGCAGGTGGAGGGGGATGATGCTCCCCCTCTACTCCGCTCCCGTGTGACCCTACCTGGAGTCCTGTGCCCAGCTCTGAAGCCCTCAGCATAGGAAAGACATGAACCTGTTGGAGCGGGTCCAGAGAGCCAAACAAATGATCAGAGGGGTGGAACACATCTGTGGAGAAAGGCTGGAGAAGAGAAAGCTCCAGGGAGACCTTATTTCAGCCTTTCAATACTTAAAGGGGTCTTATAGGATTGGGACAGACTTTTCAGCAGTGCCTGTTGCAATAGGACGAAACATAATGGTTTTAAAGTAAAAGAGGACAGATTTAGATTAGATATAAGGAAGAAATTTTTTACTATGAGGGTGGTGAAACACTGGTACAGGCTGCCCAGAGAAGCTGTGGCTGCCCCCTCCCTGGAAGGGTTCAAGGCCAGGTTGGACAGGGCTTTGAGCAACCTGGTGTAGTAGAAGGAGTCCCCCCATGGCAGGGGGGTTGGACTTGATGACCTTTAAAGGTCCTTTGCAACCCAAACTATTCTATGATGCCATGATTCCTTGTTCTAGCTTTACGTTTTCCTCAAGTGGCTAGTCTCAAGTTCCAGTCTCCTAGCACAGCTTTATAAAAGGAACAATGTCATTCAGAGAACCCCAAATTTGCTGTGGGGGAAAATTATAAATTCATAAGATTCATTGCTCTTGGAAAAAAAACACAGTTTTGTGGAGATTTGGGGTTTCCTCAGAGACAGCAGCACTGTTTACATTTTACATGATAATAGCTGTTTAAAGATTTATAAATTATTCAGGCAAGATTCTTATCTCCTGTTTTCTTAAATGAGGCAAATCAGTTTTAGTTAGAGGTGATGTTACAGTTTGCCAAAATTATATTTAATATTTATTTGTAAAGGTTAAATGAACTGTCAAAAAATGCTTAGTCAGAGATGTCTTGTAGGAAGTAATTTTCAGAGATCATGTTTAAGAAAACATTAACTCCCCTCACAATGTCCAGCATAAAATAGCATCACTCTCTTGATGATACTTTTAAAATACTTCTCTGGATGTGGAATAAAACAATGAATAATAAAATAAAAGGTCCTACAAGCTACTCCTGTTGCCCTAGTCACTAAAGCAGTCATCTCTCTACCTGATTAAAGCAGCTGCTTCTGCACTCTACGTGACTTTTGGCTTGTAAAACACCTGTAAACAAATCTGTCAGACACAGACACTAATTCGGAGAGGTTACAGAGCTTCCCATTTTTAATCTAACAGGGGCTTAAATGGTCCTGTCTACATCCACAACAGGGCATCTTTTAAGGCCATAGCCATAAATTCCTTGCACTTGCAGAGATGAAGAGCAGCTCAGACCTGGACAAGCTCTGATGGTGTGACTCAGCACGTGGCAGTGATGTTCCTTGCAACCTTGCACTTTGCTCTTCCTTCTTCAGATCCAGCGTGAAAGACCATCTTCCAAGGACTATTTGCACACAGTGAGATATTTTTCTGCAAAACTACTTTCTATTGGCTCTGAGGTCGTTGTAAATCTGACCCTTACAGCCTAACTGCCCAATCAAGGCTGTGCTCGTTATCTGTGTCCATATTACAAAATTCCACAAGGCTGGGTAGATGTATTTTTCTCCAGGTTTGGTAGGAACTTGCAGTATGTGAACAGCTTTGTTTGATGACCAGTAAATTTAATACCTATGAAGCCCCTTCGCTCAACTGGTCATAGAAAATAAAAGAAAAAAACCTAATTAAAAACAACCAACCAAACAAACAAACAAAAAACCCAACCAAATCCCCAAAAATAGAATCAAAGGTATTTCATACTTTAAGTCTGGTCTAATATTTATATATTTTATGTGCTTGCTGTGCCCTTTAAAGCTTTTATAACCATCCCTGTGGCTCTAGCTACACTAGAAATCTCATAGGTTAATTAAGCTGGTTCTTATCAGAAATCGCAGTAGTGGCAAGCTAGCCAAAACTCTTATCTCCCAATGTGCGGCTTAAGCTTTGTATCAGAAATCAGTCATATTTGCAAGCAGCTTGAAATATTATACATACTGCAGCCTAGTGTTAAATACCCTCCCATATCTAGCTTTTGAGTTTAGTTCCCAGGACTCCCCTGTCATGTTCAGCAGTAATTCTCTCTGCAAAGATCCCCATAGATTTCCACAGGATATATGGTGTAGTTATGCATGTATCACCCGAAACAAGTCTGTCTCTGGGCCCTATAGTATTTCTCACAGCACAAGCAGTGAAGTATTTTTAGAGCATTAACCATTATGGGCTGTTCGTTGCATCCGCAGAGGACTGTGCAACATGTTATTGCTCCAGCAAAGATGGCTTTGACTTAGATTTCGTGCGAAGGAAGGACAGTCAATCTAATGTTAATACTCATGTTCAAGCTGCATACTTTATATTAACACTACCTTGCTCCTTTTCACTTTATTGCTTCACATGCAATTGTGTCCATGGCTGGAGAAGTTTAAATCTACTCCTATTTTCACAGCAGAATTTGGTTTCTCTGGTTAAAGGCCAGTCAACTTGATAAACTATATTGCTGTGTGGAACACTGTGGGCTCTCTCTCTGTGTGTTTTGTTTTGTTTTTTTCATTTTGTCAGCAATAATAAAAAAAAAAAATGACAATGACTGTTCAGTGAGATCTGTTCTAGTTTGTTTTAATTTCCTTTCTAAACAGCTGTGTTCATAGGAGAAATCTCCACCCTGAGGTTTACACAGTGGAAAAATCCCGGAGGTGCTTTCTGGATTCTACAGGGAATCAAAAAATTGCAAGTACTCAAAGGATTGCTTCTGAAGCTCTCTTGTGGAAAGAATCACGGGTCTTGCTGAATTTCACAGCAAAACCTGCTGTCTCAGCAACAATTACTGTAGATGTGCTTACAAACTGACACCAGTGACAATGTCAGTGTGCAGCTGAGATCTGAAATGGAACCTGCTGCTCCACACCAGCATATTCAAGCAGATTCCTGGGCAGGAAAAAGGCAGGCAGAGGGGCAGAGAATCTGTGCAGACGTGTATGTGTGTGCGTGTGTGCATGTGGAGTTTGCACACTGGGCACGGAGCAGCCGCTCGGGTGGCAGCGTGATGGGAGAGCTCCCTGCACAGAGCCATGGGAAGGGCTGTTTGGTTTTCCTCTGTGGCCTTAGGAACAGTCCCATAGTTTTTAATAGGAAAGATGAAACTCAGGTTCTCCGAAGTGGGGAAGGGGAAACCTCTGTCGCAGTCTAATGAATTTTCCTACAGCCATTTTCAACAAGGTCTTCAGAAGAAAGCGTACGTGATGGTCATCAGTGCTAAAGAATTGTCTCAGTTTCAGCATCTCTTGAGCAATACTGGAATGAAATTTCCTTACTCATATTGGTTAGTCACTAAAGGTTTCACTTTTTAAGTACCGTGGTCTGTATTTAGACCTCCAGGCAAGGCAAGCTAACACAATACCCAGTGTCAAACTAGCCACAGCAGTAATAACATTGCAAACATCCTCCAGTGAGCACTACAGCAATGAGATCACTTTTCTCATCTCCGGAGGAAAAAATAGAGATTATGGAACAGCTGATGTCATCCATTATAGCTCCACATACTTTAAGGCACTACACCGACTGGCACTATGTAGAAACTGGCTTTGTGTGTCCATCCTGTCCCCTGCGGAGCATGGCAGCCAAAGGAAAACAAGCACTATTCCTGCAGCATCAACCCCCCCCCCGTGAGGGGGACTAGCTGGAACCAGCATGCAAATCAAAGAGAATTTAAGATTTGAGGTTTCACAGCTCATTAAGCTCTTCTAATGAAAAATATATTTTTTCTATGCATTTTACAGACTACAGCCATTCCCCAAAGACTTAACCATACAGCTGACCCATTCAATTAAAAAATCTTTCACCAATTTGAGTCATCTGGGATAAAGCTCAATATACATGAAATTAAATCTGAGTTCTTTCTTTGGAGAGAATAGACACAGCCTCTATACTGATCAGAATCTGTTTTTGTGGTTTTATTCCTTCTTCCTCTTTGCGTTGCTGATACGTCACTCTCTATAGAGTGTATTTACTGCAGGAGAGTAACCTCTTTGCTCCCTGGCAATGACATGCTGCAGGGACTAGCACGTTCCTTGTGTGTATAAACAAATGGATATTATATAAGAAAAAAGAAGTGTCTCTAACTTTGACTATTACACTGATGGAATTCCACAGCTAAATCTGCTATTTGCATATAAAGAAGTATTTTTCTAATAAACAAATTAAAAAAAGATTTGTGAATATAATCCAGTCTAGTGCTTTAATATAGCAAGTCTTAAGAGGAAGAAAACTGAAGGGAAATCACAGGGAAAAAAAAAAAAAAAAAAAAAAACAAACAAACTAGCTGCATTGAAAGAAAAGCGCTAACAATTACATTGCTAATGGTATTTGTTCTAGAAACAACTGTTGAAATGCTAAAATAATGCATTCCGGTCAGAGTTAGGTTGCATAAATAACAAAATAAAAATAGCTTGTTCAATGGATAGCATGTTATTACTGCAGAATACTGAAATATTCAACCTGGAGAAAAGTGTGAAATACATTAAGGAGTAATCTGCAGGTAAAGGCTATAATATATATTCATAAAGGGCAAAAGTTAAGATTGTGCAAGCAACCTTGGCTGTTAATTTCTTGACTGGAGTGCTTAGCTTCGCAACCTTTGCTTTTTCTTCATTAAGACATTCTAAGTAATTGATCATTTTTATAGTGTTCAGAGGCTCAGATACCATGGAAACAGGCTGAAACTATGGGAGTAGTTGTAGTATTAGAATAATTAGCAGTGAGTTGTGGAACGAAGTTGCTGATCAATGCTTATCCCTCCCAGTTCAGTCTCACACTGTGACTTGGCATTATCCGTGGTGTGATTTTTATCGGCGCTCTTATGTAAACCTACACATGTTCCCATCTGCCAGTATGCACACATACATTTTTTCATGTAATGTAATATGTACTTACTCTCAGGCTGTGACATAAGCATACTCACACACTACTACTTACTGAAAATTAAATTGCCAATGAATTGTTTCTCATTAGGGTGTTTTGCTTTATTCCAGAGGAAATCAAATAGTTATGTGCACTTGTTTATCAACACAGCTCCTCCTTCTTGATGTTATGGTTATTTGCATAATGTGGTCCTAATGTTCCAGATCTGCAGCTCAACATCATGATATGTTATTAATATGATACATTCCTCACTGTGAAATTCTCTGTGAAATGGAGAAATGATCATTGCAACTTTCAAAGGAGGAATGAGGAGGGTTTCAGGATGAGTTGGCAGGCATTTGTTGTCCTGGAAATCCTCAGGTTTCAGTTTAAGCAAGAAAATTACTTCAATCAACTGTATTTGCTCCAGGAAGAATATACAAATGCTGTGTGGTGCACCTGTGCTCAAGGTGTATTCGGTAAATCACAGAATAGAATCGTAGAATAATTTAGGTTGGAGAAGACCTTTAAAATCATTGATTCCAACTGTAAACCTAACACTGCCAAGTCCACCACTCAACCACGTCCCTAAGTGCCACATCTATGCATCTTTTAAATACTTCCAGAGATGGCAACTCAACCACTTCTCTGGACAGCCTGTTCCTGTGCATCTGATGCAGAAAACACCCTTTTATTTGTATTTTTGTAGTGGAAAAGACCTTATAAATTCTACTTAGAAACTGTGAAGTAAGAAAATACCAAGAACTATAATTTTCACACCCAAAAAATCCTGTGATATTATACATCCAAAGGCTATATAACAACACTACAGAAGATTATCCTGAAACTCTTTTTAAAGCTAAAGTTTCTAATCAAATTTGTACTGTAACTAATGAAGAGGAAGCAGATGTTATTTTGTTGTTGTCAAGAGAGTGTTGTTGTCAACGAAGAGTGTTATTATCAACAAAGTGGGTAAAGACTAATCTTTTACGATAATAATCACCTTTAAGAATAGATGCTTGTTTTCCACTGAAATATTTTACATTGCACATATCTTGCACTGCAAAGTATATTCTGACTAGGAATATTCACACAAGAATTAATTTTAGTAAATTGATCTAACCCTAAGACCTTCTTTTAGCTTGGCAATTAATGAAAATGACACATTGTCAAGATGGTTGAAACAAATGATATATTATGGGAACTTAGAGAAAAAGACTGAGACTTATTTTCTGTTCTTCTAATATAAAACTCAGCAGACTGTAATTCATTTAAAGAAAATGAGATAGGGGATACCTTTTCTTCCTAGGACATATCTGTGCTCATGCACACGTATGAACGCACCTTCCATGTTAGAGAGACACTAGGTTTTTTCCCATAATGTTCCAGTCAGTTTAACAATAAGGAAAAAAAACCCACCAAAGTGCTGAGTAATATCTTCCTATCCATCCGCCAGTATGCATTTACAATGAGTATGCAGCATGCAACGTGGCATCTCTGCTGATAGAATGCTTTCCTTCCACCATGGGATGTATTCCAGGAAATATGAAGCTACAAGACACTGATTTTACCTGAAACTTCAAAACAAATGTCTAGGTAGTTATTTATTTGGGGAGAGGAAGAGGTATATCTTTTTGGTAGGTTTGTTTTGTCTTGTTAAAAAACACACTTTAGTCTCAAGAATTCTCACTGAAAGGGAAACCAAAATTCCTTTATTTATGTGAGGAAAACATAACAAAGTTGGACACATCCATATTAAAGTATTGTGAATGCAAAGCTAATCTGTGTGAAACATCAGGAAGATATTTGAGCAATCCCTATTAACATATAATCCCAGTTTATAGTAACACACATTAGCAGCTTTTTCAAACAGGGTAAAACACCATTTGGAGATGCAAAACATCATTTTAAGGTTTTCCAGGTATCATAATGACAGTTTTTTCTTAACATTGAATATTCATGATGCATCATAAAACTAATGATAAACATAAAAACTGATGTGAACGTTTGACTAATCTGTTCTTATTTGTTTGGAAGAGCTGTAGTAATTGCCTGGTTTGTAAATTAAACATCTGCTATGGGAATAAACAAAAACATAACTGAGCATATTCAAATAAATTGAATTCACCTTAGTTCCATAAATTTTATTATATGGGCTCATCAATTTCATTATACCTGAGTGCTACATTGCTGTAGAAGGCAGTACCTAATTTTCTCTTAGAGACCCTATTTGTAACATTAAATGATTTCTGATTCTAATAAACTTAATAAATTATTGTTCTTATTTAATGGTTTTGGTTTTCTTTTTTTTTTTTTTTTTTTGTTTCTCTTTCTCTAAAAGATGACTGATAAAACAGCTGACTTGAGTAAACTTAGCTACTACATTTGTTTATTACTGAAGTGTTACCCAGGACCAACAGAATGTCAAAAATAGTATCTACTTGCACACCAGCCCATTCCAGACATGACATGATTTTTGGTACAAATAAGAAACTCATTTGACATTTAGAATAGCCCTATTTTGCTACCTGCCAAGTTTCAAATGGTAAAAGATTAAGACAAATGTCAAACAGAAAGACTTTTTATAAAAAAGCAGAGACCAAGGTTTTGGTTTTTTTTTTTTGTTGAGTTTTGTGTTTTTTTTTTTTTTTTTTTTATGTAAAAAGAGAAGAAACTGTCTCGGACCAATTTGTTTTTCAACATTAAGGTGTTAAAAGTAGCATACGATGAGGAGTTAGTTTTGGACTGTAATCATTGTTACTCAGTGCACGAGCACCAGAGGTATAGAAGACTCGCTTCCTTGATTCTTCTTACTTGTTAGTAATTCCAGAGTAGAAAGTCACCATGGCTGCCTGTTGCATGGCTGCACTGTTCAAGCAGGGTATCCTGCTACCTTAACTGTTCGGGTTGTCCAGCAAAAGTTGGAACCATTCCTACACAAACACTGAAAATGCAGTGTTGAAGGCTCCCTTGAGACTCCCAAGCCATGACTATATCCCCATAGAAAGAAGAATTTGGTATAAGAGTAAATAGCTGATGTACATCTGGATTTTTGCTCTCCACAAGGATATGAAGCTTCATAAGCATGAACTTGCATTAAGAATCTCAGAAAATCTGTTCCTCTGCTTCAGAAAGATTTTCCACCTTCGTTACGACTGTGCTTGAGTGCCTTACACATTTGATGTAGGATAATTTTGGAGCACCAACATCTTCAGCTTTTGCTTCTCAGTGAGGAAATTCCTCACCAAATTTGATATACAGCAAGGAGATGCCAGAAGAAGTCACAAAAATTGCCTTCGGAAAAGAGGACCTGAAGCATAGCACAGAAGCTATTAATCATAGACTGAAATCTGAAAAGAAGTTCAGCTCAGGGAACATGAGGCGAAACAGTCATCATTCCAGGTAGTCTCAGTCAGGAGCACCATATCTTGGAAATAAGCGTAACGATTTTCAAGTCAAAGACAGTTCAGTCTTTCCTTCTGTCAATTAATAATGTGTAGGGACTAGTGGGCCATACAAGTAGGCCTTTGTCCAATACCCCACACTGTAGTGCGGTGTGGGATTGTGTCACTTTGTTCAGGAAGGCACTCAACTTTCACTGGAGTAGCAATAAAAATTGTGAGTCTTAAGAATTAATGGCAAAACTGCCACTGGCTTCAGAAGCCAAATTCCTGCCTCTTGCATTTCTAGTGTTTTGTTAGTTAATGTTAGTTCTGTGTCATGTGAAACAGTGATCTGAGCCTACTGATTCCAAATAAGTGGGTGTGTAAGGAATGAAACGGCTGTTTTAGTTTATTTGCATGTGTACCTTGATTGGACATGAGTTAGTTGGCTTTGGTGAAATTTTAGAAAACAGAAGCCAAAGTCCAGCAAACGAGTCACCCCTTACGGAGCCTAAGAAATTAATCAAACCACTCCTGGGCAGTAGAAATGTCATAAAGATAAGTTGCTTGTGAATGTTAAAGCCATCTTTTCTCAGTGTGAAACTCAGTAGCAGAAATTCAAAACACCATATTCCTTCTGAGGAGTTTTCATCAATAGCTAGGTGACCAGTACCCCTCTATATCCAAGATGCTGTACTTTAAAAGCCAAGTCCTCACCTTAAGCAGCACATAAAAGTTTACATCGCGATTCTACAGATGGATTTAAACATTAAGTGAGCTTTGGGAATGGGGGAGGAGTGGACTGGCAAGATAAATCTGTAATACTTTGTCACTTACAAATAGATGTCTGTACTTGAGGCAGTTGAATCACACTCACAGGTAGTAAGGAGACATAAATTACAAGTCAGAGGCTTGGTCATTAAATTATGCAGCTGTCCAAAACAGTAATGTGGCAGATATTGAAAAAAAATCAAAGCTTGTTTGAACACATGAAAATCACTCCTTAGACATTAGGAAAGATATAGTGATCATACGACATGATCATCCTAGACCTTCACGTTGCTCTGGGGTTTCAGGTTTAATAGAAACCATTACCTTCAGAGAGGGAATATATCTTGTTTTCATTCCACTATCCAGAATAGTTATTTCTTAATATTGTAGCTCATGACAGTGGTAGCAAAAATTAGAAAGAACTTTTTCTCATCATTTCTGGGTAAGTCAAAAACCTATTGTCTCTTTCAAGTTTTAGACTGAACACACAACAAAAATATAGAGTTATTTATTGATTTGAAGTATATAAATGCACTATATACATTTCTTATGAAATCTGCCACATATGAAGTGGTAAAAGGACAAAATCACAGGCTAATCGTAGCTCTTGAACAGGTTTCTAGTACCACCTACCACTGCCATGCCTTACTTCTCACCCTCTCCCGCTCTGTGTGCAAGATAAATGTGGCTTGTGAAAGGAGTCCTGGACTGCCGCTCCACAGGAAAACACTCCGCATCACTGCAATACTCTGCATCACTCTCAGATGACCTCCACTGGATAAAATCACAAATTTTGATACATAAAGGCTTCGAGGGAAATAGCCCTTTTCCTCCACACTTCCCTTGGTTTTCACTTAATTGTTTCTGTTTAGAAGCTTCCTTTCCCTTCCCCTCTCTTCTCCTGGGACCCATCTGTGCGTTTGGAGATTCACGGGCCTGTGGACTTTATCTTCCACACAGCTGTTGGCCTGAAGCTTCACATTTTTAGGAAGTCTCACCTCTCTTCCACAAGATTTAGCACATGCAAATAAATGCGGGGAGTATTTGCCCTAAGAAGAGCACTGAAAACCAGTCTTACCCAGGGCCGGCTTCTATCATGGGTTTCCAAGGGCCCTTAGTCAAAAGACCAAGCCCCTAATTTCACTTCAGTCACTTGAAAACTCACTTCACTTCCTCACTGGGACTTCAAGAGTTGATGGCAGCACTTCATAACATCCCCCCACCCACACCAACAAAGGGAAGGAGGCGTGTGACTGGGTTGGTATGGCTCTGAAGCACGTATTTCCACCAGGGTGTATCAGCTCCGGCTTGACGGTTTGCTTCCTCGGTCGCGCAGCTTTGGCGTGTAAAATGAGCTCAGGAGAGCCTGATGGTGCACCTGCAAGTGTATCCTTAGGCGTGCCTCTGCTGCGGCTCCGCACGCTTAGGAACCTGAAACTGCAAAATGTGTAAGTACGGGCTTGGATTTTATAATAACTTAGAAGTAGCATGTTTTACGCTATGATTCTCTGTGGTTTTGCCACATTGTTGAGTGCCTGCTTCGGTTTCTCTTGTTACCCTTGCCAAGGTAGTGTCCTGAATGCTGATGGCAAAAAAACTTGGCGCTCCACTGCGCTGTAATCCTATGGTAGCAAATATTGGAGCTAGTCTGTAAGTTGTGATATACAATAACTGCAATAATAGCACAATGCCTGTGGGCAAAGGAGTGGAGGGAACATAATGCAGCTAATAACTATTCATCTGATTGTTTTTTATTTATTTTATTTTTTCTGGATGTGTACTGTGTATAATATGTTGACTGTTTCACAACAGTTTTGTGAAGATATTTGTTTATAATTACACATTTATATCATCTGCCGCACTCAGCTTCCTAGAAGACAGACATAATTTTCCAAACTTTTTCTCTTTTTTTTTTTTTTTTTTTTCTATCAATTTACATTTTCTATTTTCAGGTACTTATTTTGTACTAATATGAGCCAAAGTTTATGTACCTATTCCTCTAGCCAGACTAACTCTTTGACATTTTAAAAGGAGTTGTTTAAGCACAATGCAGTTTATTTCTACATTTCTTTTTTAAAAGTCTTTTATGTTGATAGTTAATATGAGGAATTCTATAGCTCTCCCCTGTGCAATAATCATATCTCTTTTGTTCTATTAAAGGGCAGTAGTAGCCCGGAGATTACTAACCAGAGAGGAGGAGAGAGTTTCTTAAAGTCTCTGCTCAAACTCTCATCTACACCTAATTGTACAGGACAGCAGGAACTCCCTTAACAGTACAGTGCTTCTGGGACCAAAGCTGTTGCCTGACACAGAATGATAATTTATGCCTCTGAACAGCCACTGGGATGTTTCCAGCGTATAGGTGATGGACACTAATAACTGAGGATTTGTATCTGGAGCATTACCAGATCTCCACAGCTGGAAGGATTTCAGGTGCTTTATAGAGCCCGTCAGGGTAAAGTGATGTAAAGTAGGTCAGGTGCTAGGAGGAGGGAAGTGAGATGGGAAATCATCAGTTGGTACAGACATTAGCACATTATGATCTCATGCGCTGCTGTGAAGCTGTAACACAGACTTGATAAAGTCTGCCAAAAATATTTTTCTTCATGTACCTGTCAGTGACTTTGTCTCCTCCCTACAGTTGTTATGTCTGACTGCAGCATGTCCTAAATAATAATAAGCCATATAGGAGAGTGTTAATGCAATTTGTATATGAATGCTAAATAACATGTTTTGTACATTTTTGGATAAAATTGTATACCGATAAACATGAACCACTACAATACTTGTCTTTTGTAGTGAGGTGTATACACATGGCCAGACAGCATGTAGGTATATAAAATGCAAATATTCTGTCCACAAAAGGTATCTCTTGAGCAAGAAAATCTGTCCAATTCCTTTTTTTGCTGTGTAATTTTATGTAGTTTATGAGACCATGCTGCTGGCTTTCAGTACTCATTCCGAATTCTTAATAAAAATGGAGATAAACTTTCTAAATAATATTTGTTGCAATATTTTTAGTGTTAATGATAATTTTCACGCTCCTTTTATATAGATTCTCCACTTTTTCCAATCTTGAATCCTGAACGAACCTATTTGTTTATAGTTTTCTTTATAGACCTCTGTGTGTGCACACAAACACTCATACAGCTGTATACATTCATCTTTGAGTACAAATTCCACACAGCAAATGTGATATAAGCATCCCTACATATAGAATAATTCTTGCAGGGAATAAAGGACTGTGGCAAGTTGATAAATGCAATTCAACAAAGAACTCCTCTACAATTAGTTCCTAAATGCCTCCTACACTGGTTATTTAAAACCCATCTTCCTCAAACTTAACCTGACAAGTCATATTGTCCTTGTTTAGGTGCTGAAATATTCACGTTATTTTCTTTTCATTTTCTTTGACCTCAGTGTTAAAGAAACACTTCATTAAGGTGCTCTGAGATGTTATTAGTCTACTGTGAGAGTGTGGAAGTGTGTTCATAAAGAGAAATATCTCCACATGTAGCTGCTTCTGAGTATTTTTGGTTGAGGTACATGGAAAAATGACACTTTATTATAAAGACTATTAAATGTATTTATTTGTCTTTTGCAAGAACTGCTGCTAGGACTTGTCATTCTGTGCAAGACCAATTCAAAATAGTCAGCTATTGTCCTAAACATGGTTTATCTTATCTGAAATTTTCTTTGTCCCCTTCCCTTGTATATTTTATGAAAATGGGATTTTACTAATCATTTTAGCATGTTACTACTTACATATACCAGGTTGTATACATATGAGACAAAACGGGAATCTTAATGGAAAAAAAAAGTAAATTTATCCTCAGGACAATGTCAGGCATTCAGCTGACTTGAATTTAAGTAGTTTTGCAGATTTAAAATTAATTGCTCTTCCCACAGTGATCCTTTCAAGCTCTTCCACCAGATGTACAGAGGAAGATATTCAGTGTAACAGATAAAAAGATTATCTTACACAAAGAGATGGATGTTTTCCGGGTGAGTAAACCCACCCACTGCAGTGAAAGAAGAACACACATTATTTTGTGCCATGATAAAGATATCAGGGAACAGTCTAGAAACTCCTCCTGAAGCTGCCAAAAGATTCCCTCCAGGGAAAAAGTTCCTAACCTACAGCCAATGTAAGGCAACCTACACTTGAATACATTAGGTTTTGGGGAAGAAAATGCTAGTGTTGGGGTCTGCCTTGGGCCCAGCATGAGGTGAGGTCCTGAGCAGGGGGTTCTAGATCCCCTTCAGATGCAACACAGGCATCTGCAGCATCCTGCTGAAAAAGTGTAAGCTTTTATTTCACTCTAGATCACTGAGGCAGTGTTTTTACTGTTTGTTACTGACTGAGAAGGATTTCATGTTTTTAATGACCAGAAGACAGCATGCTGAGGCATGAGGCATCCCGCTTCCTAGCTATAGCCCTGAGACGAAGTCATCCAAAGCAAGAAGCTGTGTGATATGATCTTCAATTAGAAATGGCAATACAGCTGTGCCAATAATTGTCTATAGCCAAAATAATCTTTTAAATACTGTTTAGAAGAGTTCCTTCAATGTAGGGTGTGAAATATCATTGGCTCTGCTAGTCTGGGTATCCCACTGTTCCAACAATTTCATTAAACCCTTAACAATCCTTTAAAACGAGAAATGATTAATCTATTCATTTGCAAGCCTTGTTGTTGAACACAGTGATAGACATCATGTTCTTTCACTGTTAACAAGTGCTAATTCTTGGGCATTGTGACAAGTTTCATTTGTCAGAGTTCCTGCAATTTTCTGTAGAGTTACTGTCCTTTTCATCAGGGTATCCACATTTGGACTAAGCAATGTTGCCAAAGAAATCCCACAGAGTTTTTCACAACTTCTTAATAAAAATAGTCTGTGTTAATACTTTGTGCTACCAAGGTGTATAAACATGATACAGCGTTGTGTTTGGAAGGAAAAGAGAGGTAAGCAGATTTACTGAGGAATTTCTCTTTTGGACATCTACTTAATAGCATATGGCCCAAGTGTTTGGAAAGTCATTACGATTGTTTCCTGAAAAAAAAATCATGGTTTGATGAACAGAGAAGAAAATTGTTTGCTAGGGAAGCAAATACATGCTATTATTATTTATGAATAAATTCTGCAAAGTAGTGAAACTAGACAAAAGATTTAAAGAATGAGTATTAATATCCCTCTTCCCAATCTTCTAAACTAATACTTAGAGGTGTAATCTCACCTAAAGATAGCTGTGCTATTGCTTTTCATATTTCATTTATACAGCAGAATGTCATAAAAATTACATTAAAAAAAAAAAAAAAAACCACACAACCATACTTCCCGCCTCCCCCCAAAAAGTCAGCAATTTTCTGGAAGAAAAAATCTAGTTCTCCACCTGGCTCTCCCCATGCCTTGGCTTGACTTCCAGCAATGCCACTGGCTGCTGTGGCTCCTCTGATTCATCTGCTACTCTTTTAGTCTGTAGAAGTCACTCAAGCCTGGTGATATCATAGAATCATAGGATGGTTTGGGTTGGAAGGGACCTTAAAGATCCTGTAGTTCTAACCCCCCTGCCCCGGGCAGGGCCCCCTTCCCCCAGCCCAGGGGGCTCCCAGCCCCGTCCAACCTGGCCTTGAACCCTTCCAGGGAGGGGGCAGCCACAGCTGCTCTGGGCAACTTGTGCCAGGGTCTCACCACCCTCACAGTAAAGAATTTCTTCATTCTGTCTAATCTAAATCTACCCTTCTTTAGCTTAAAACTGTAACCTCTTCTCTTGTCGCAACACTCCCTGATAAAAGAGTCCCTCTCCATCTTTCCTGTAGCCCCCTTTAAGTACTGGGAGGCCGCTGTAAGGTGTCCCTGGAACCTTCTCTTCTCCAGGCTGAACAACTCACAAATCTCTCAGCTTGTGCTTATATGGGAGGTGCCCAGGATCTGATCATCTTTGTGGGCCTTCTCTGGACCTGCTTGAGCAGGTCCATGTCCTTCTTATGTTGGGATCCCCAGTGCTGGACAAAGTACTCCAGGCTGGATCTCAGGAGAGTGGAGTAGGGGGGCAGACTCCCCTCCCTTGACCTGGTGGCCACACTTCTCTTGATGCAGCACAGGATACAGTTGGCTTTCCGAGCTGTGAGAGCACATTGCTGGATCACAGTCTGTTTTCCATCCACCAATAACCCTAAGTCCTCTCCACAGGGCTGCTCTCAATTCACTCATTGTTAAGCCAGTATTTTTGCATGAGATTTCCTCGAGCCATGTGCAGGACCTTGCACTTGGCTTTGTTGAATTTCATGAGGTCTGCACAGGCCCACCTCTCAAGCCTGGCCAGATCCCTCTGGATGGCATCCCTTCCCTCCAGCATGCTGACCGCACCACACAGCTTGGTGTTGTTGGCAAATTTTCTCAGAGTGTGCTCAACTCCACTGCTGTCATGCTTTAGGCCTGATTGGCAGCCAACCACAATGCAGCACCTCTCTCTCCCTTCCCCTCTGGCAATGAGAAGGGACAGAGAGCCAGGCTTGGGGTTCGAGATAGGACTGGGATGGGGAAAAATCCCCCTTTTATGATCACGAGCAAAAGGCAGACTCGTTAGGGGAAGAAAAAAAAGAACATACATTTATTACAGACACTAACAACACTTAACAGAGTAAGACAGTGAGAAGCATTGCCACATCTTGAGAACACCTTCCCCCCACCCCTCCCTCCTTCCCGGGCTCAGCTCTGCTCCCGATATCTCTACCTCCTCCCCCAGTGGCGCAGGGGCAGGGAATGGGGGGTGCAGGCAGTGCTGCCACTTCCTTCATCTTCGGTGAGGGGAGTGTCCAAAACTTGTTACCCCCTGCTCCATCATGGTCCCCCTCTCACAGCAGACAGTCCTCCACAAACTTTCTCCGACTTGAATTCCTCCCATGGGCCGCAGCGTTCCCCACACTGCTCCGTCATGGGTCACTAACTTTCTCTGACTGGATTCCCTCCCACGGCTGCAGCCCTTCCCGAGCTGCTCCGGCGTGGGACTCCCCCGCATGCTGCAATCCTCCCAGCACTGAACTACAGCAGCGGGGCTGCCTTTTCCCATGAGACCCCAGCCTTCTTTGGGCACAGACCCTTGATCATCTGAGCAGGAACAACAGGCCATAAATCAATGTCTGCTCCACCATAGATCTCCATGGGTGGCAGGGGGGGCCGCCCTGCCATCTCACCACAGGATACAGGGGGGTCTCTGCTCCGGCACACCTCCCCCCTCCTTTCTTCCTCCGTTCCTCCACTGACCTTGGTGTTCATGCAGCTGCAGCGACTCCTCCTCACAAATCCCACTGCCCGTCACCACGTCCCTTCTTAAATACGTTATCGCAGAGGCGCAGCTGATGGGCTCAATTTCCCAAACAGAAGTGGAGCTGACTTGGAGCTGGGGGAGCTTCGAGAAGCTTCTCACAGGGGTCCTTCCTGATAGCCCCCTCCACTGCCACCAAAAAACTTCACCACTCACTCAACCCAGAACAACTGCCCATGTCACTGATAAAGATGTTAAACAGCACTGGTCCCAGTACCGACCCCTGAGGAACGCCACTCATCACTGCTCTCCACTTGGACATTGAGCCATTGACCACAACTCTTTGAGTGTGACAATCCAGCCCATTCCCTTATCCACCGAGTGGTCCATCTGTGAAATCCACATCTCTTCAATTTATAGACAAGGATGTCATGTGGGACAGTGTCAAATGTTTTGCACAAGTCCAGGTAGATGATGTCAGCTGCTCTTCACTCATCCAACAGCACTGTAACCCTGTTGCAGAAGGCCACCAAATTCATCAGGCACAACTTGTCCTTAGTGAAGCCCTGTTGGCTGTCACCGATCACCTCCTTATTTTCCATGTGCCCTAGCATGGCTTGGTTACCAGGAGGATTCACTCCATGATCTTGTCAGGCACAGAGGTGAGACTGACTGGTCTGTAGTTCCCAGGTCTTTTTTTCCCTTTTCAAAAATGGGGGTTATGTTTCCCCTTTTCCAGTCAGTGAGAACTTCACTGGTCTGCCACTTCTCAAATACAATGGATAGTGGCTTAGCCACTTCATCAGCCAGTTCACTCAGGACTCATGGATGCAACTTATCAGGTCCCATGGACTTGTGCACCTTCAGGTTCCTCAGGTGGTCTTGAAGATGATCTCCTACAGTGGGTGGTTCTTTATTCTCCCAGTCCCTATCTTTACCTTCTGCATCCTGGGTGGTGTGACAGGAGACGCTGACAGTGAAGATTGAGGCAAAAATGTTGTTCAGTACCTCAGTCTTCTCCATATTGCAGGTAATCATGTCTCCCTTTTCATTCCAGAGAGGGTCCATATTTCCCTAATCTTCCTTTTATCACCAACATACCTGTAAAAGCTTTTTTCTTGTTGCCCGTGATGTCCCTGGCCAGATTTAATTCTATCAGGGCTTTGGTTTTCTAACCTGATCCCTCGCTACCCAGATAATTTCTCTGTACCCCTCCCAAGATACCTGTCCTTGCTTCCACCCTCTGTAGCCTTCCTTTTTGTGCTGGAGCTTTTCCAGGAGCTCCTTGTTCATCCATGCAGCCTCCTTGTGGTCTTACCTGACTTCCTCTTTGTTGGGATGCATCGCTCCTGATCTTGGAGGAGGTGATCGTTGAATATCAACCAGCTTTCTTGGGACCCGCTTCCCTCCAGGGCTTTAACCTGTGCTACTCTGCCAAGCAGATACCTGAAGAGGCCAAAGTCTGCTCTCCTGAAGTCCAAGGTAGTGAGCTTGTTGCACTCTCTCCTTGCCGTCTTAAGGATCTTGAACTCCACCATTTCATGGTCACTGCAGCCAAGGCTGCCCTTGAGCTTCCTACTCCCCACCAGCCCCTCCTTGTTGGTGAGAACAAGGTGCAGCATAGCAGGTCTCCTGGTTGGCTCCTCTATCACTTGGAGAGGGAAGTTATCATTAATACATTCCTGGAACCTCCTGGATTGCTTATGCTATCCAGTTTTGTCCCTCCACCAAATATTGAGGTGGCTGAAGTTCCCTATGATGACCAGGGCTTGTGAATGTGATGCTGCTCCTATCTGTCTATAGAGCACCTCATCCACTCAGTCTTCCTGATCAAGTGGCCTGTATCAGACCCTCATCTCCTCTCCTGGCCTTCCCTTTAATCCTGACCCATAAGCTCTTAGTTGGCTCCTCATCCATCCCCAAGCAGAGCTCCATGCACTCCAGCTGTCATTGGCCTAGGGCGTGATACCCCCTCCTCATCTCTGCTGCTTGTCTTTCCTAAAGAATCTGTATCCCTTCATTACAACACTCCAGTCATAGGAGCCATTCCCCCACGTCTCCATGATGCCAGTAAGATAATAGCCCTGCAGGAGTGCATGAAGGAAAAGGCCTGCATGAGAAGACTGCTACAGACATACTCTTATTTCTACATCGGTCACTCTCCTCAGAGGTGGAGAGAAGGTACTATCCACAGTGGCTCTTTTTCAGCAAACACTTCAATGACTTTGTAAAACAGAGCAGAAAAGTGATGTAGCACACATCTGTAAAGCAGAGCAGAAGAGTGATGTGCTACATGGCTGAGCAGAACACCAAAAATATGGTCTAGGTAGAAATAGTCTTAATCTGTAGGTGCCACTATGGAAGAACTTTCAAATCCCACACTCAACTTGGTGATGTTTTTCTGGTATCAAAATGAAAAAGAGAAACAATGAAGTGGGGTGTGTTTTCCTGCGCACCCAACCAAATATTTTGCTGCTGCTGGAATATTTGTAACTCATTGCTGCAGTGTGAAATACCTGATACCAAATAACATGTGTAATTCTGGCTCTCATCATGCCTTGAGTTCATCTCTTGAGGATTAATTGCAAGCTGCTGCTTCTCTGATTAGTTCTGTAAATTTGGCAGTGATAATTTCTCATGTTTGGTGAACTGAGAAGCCTCTTAGTCATCTATGTATAGATTTTCTCTCCCTTACCTGGGTAGCTCTTCTCATGAAACATTTAGTTTCCTCATAGATCTCTACTCCTGATGATATTGGCCAAGATATCTATAAGCTAAGGGAGAAAGGAAAGATCTGTATAAGTACAGGTATTGATCAAAAGCATGATTGTGTGAGCCTGAATTTCCTGAGGAGCCAGGCTAAAAGCCATATAATGGCAAGGTTTCTGAGCTCATTAATTATTATTGCATTTGATAACAGTTATGAGGACTGAAATGCCTTTAATTTCTGGCTTGCCATGTCCCAGCTGGGCCATACAAAGCCCTGACACTTTGATGTTGTTCTCTCAAGCCATATGTCAATATTTCTCCTGAATCCTTAGAGCTGGCTATTGTGCTTCTGCACTAGCAGGCTCTTGCTGGTCTGACTCACAGCTATTTGACATTAATGTTTTTCCTGTAACTTTTTACAACTTAATTTGAAATTCTCAAATCACTTTGTTGACACTAGTTAAACCTTAACAGCCTTCTGAAGTAAGTACTGTACTTGTAGTTTTAAAATGAGAAAACGAAAAGAAAAGTAAAGCCATCATCAAAAATTCCATTCTGGTTATATTTGAGCTGGAGCAAATGATTGCCTGTTGCTTGCCCATGATTACCCAGGCCTCAGTCTGCCAACAAAACTGTACAAGTAGTGCCTAACCTCATTCTCTGAGTAATCACAGCTACCTTACGCACTTATAACAGGGCTTCCTAGCCCACATTATTTTGATGAGACTGTATTTATGGCATAATTACATGGGCATTTATTCCAGAATAGCTGAGAAGAAGGTAACCTCTGGCAGTGTTAAACCCTTGTAGGTAGAAAGGGAATGTTAGACTCTTAAATTGCCTGAGCTGCAATGAAACAGTGTGTCTGACCACAGCCTCAGATCCCTGAGAGCAATAAACCACACGGTCATGATTTAGGTACACTGATAGATTAATTCGGTGTGCTGTTCATTAGATATACATAAATAAGCCTTTCAAGTGCGTTTTTACATTTTGTGAGAGAGATGAAACACTTAAATGGACAATTTCTTCTTTAATTGAAGCCGTGTCTGGAAAGGAAGGAAGGATTCTTGAGGGCCTACTAGAATCTCTAGCATCTCTAGAAATCTCATTCCCCCAAAGCTGATGAGTCTTGTGGAATGAAAAGGGAATCGATGACTACCAGCAGTTTTAGTTTGAATAATTATTTCAGAAAATAACAATTGCAAAGTCTAAGTCATCATAAGATACTCCAAAATCTTTTTTTCATAGTAGATAACATAACACACAAATAAACATAGTAATTGCTACAGCTTCAAGCTGCTAATCAAAAGAAATTCCCAGGGTAACACAATTAGAAGCTGTCGTAACATGAGACTGGTTAGCACAATTTGGCATTTATAAGACTAACCTTTTAGTTATCTTTTTGTTTCACTGTAAATGCTGCCAAGATTAGGCCATGTTGTGATCCAGTTAGTCATGCTGATTAATACTGTTCTGTGAGCATAATGCCCTTGATTAACTAGGATGACTCATTAGTGAAGTCCTATTCAATATAAGTAACAAAGCAGAATCTGACCCTTTTGGAAAAAAGTATTCTATTTAAAGAGCTCATAGGGACATCCTCTTTGGGAATTATATCATCAAGTTCATGCTGGCCTGCCATCCACCTACACTGGCTGTATGAAAGGGATGTAATTTTTTTTAATGTTTATTTCAATGTCATGTCTGAACCCTAGAGAAATAGAAACTGCAGATAAAGTGAGCATTCTTGAGTATTTCAATAAAACAAACATACAAGCAGTATATGGACCAATAAGTACAATGTTAAAACAAACCAACCAACAAAACAAAACTCAGTAAAAGCCAGAAAACTAAGAATTAATACTTCATCTATTGACTCTTTAAAGAATAATACGTTCACAAAAGAATAAGTTTAAAAGAAATAATTCACCAAGTGAACATGGTGGGGAAAATCCCTATTTTAAAAAAGCTGACTTTATTTACAGGTTTTGTTATACAGTATAAATATTCACTGATCCCTAAGATGCTACACTTCAAGAAACAGCTTATTTCTTTGTCTATTGGCTCTGAATGAAAATCTGACATACACAGTGAAATATTTGCTTAAAACATCAGTTTACTTACTGTACAGGTTTCCTTGTGCTTATCTGTCCCTAATTATTCTTCTGCTGAAGTTGCTGCATTATCATAATAGAAAATCCATTAGCTATTTGTGTAATATTTTCTTCCTGTAATCTGTCTCCTCCTGAGTTACCATATACATTATGCTTTATTTCTCTGCTGCACTCACAATAGGCTTTTCCTGCAGTACTTCATAGGCTGAGGATATACAGTATTATTATTTTGTTGAGCACTATCACACATCAGTGATGAATAACAGTGTAGTGTCTGACTCCTCAGCGTATGTCAGATTGAGCTTTTCTCTATATGCTGTCATGCCAGCAATACGATGAGATGAGATCTAACTGTCCAGGTGTACCCAAGATCTTCTACCGTTGACGTGCAGATTGTCAGCAAGGCCTTCAGTGATGGGTTCTTGTGTGTGCGTGAGTGTGCATGGCTGCATGAGCACACAGCATTCACCAGCACCAAACCCTCAGGCACGAGCTGCAGTCGTTCCCTATTGCACTCATTCAGTAGCCTTGATTTCACCAAGTTTACTCAAGGAACTCTCCGTTAACGAGAATTAGGAAAAAATAATAGTAGTAATATTTTTCAGTATTTTTTTCACATCAATTTATGTCAATATAAAGTTCTGTTTAGCCTCTGCCCTGCCATGTGAGTTGTCTAGTCGTGACCTCCCTTCACATTCACAGAACTACAGTGTTCCCACCACAGATGACAGCCCTACTCTTGGTGAGTGGCGTGCCGTAAACCAGCGAACATCAAAACTTCAGGTGTGCTGCAAACACGAGGGATTAACCAAAGCTTTTTTCCTGGAGAGCAACGCCATCCTTGAAGTTGGCATCAGGCTGTCACTGCCATTCATAAGGACAAGTTGTCTCATGCTTTTGGCTGACCAAGTTGCAGGACTTTTCCTGGAGCAAGGTCTTGGCAGCCCCAGGATGCCCTGGAACAGAGCACCGCTGCTGTTGTTTCTGCTCCAATACAGATCTTTTGACCTGCTGTTCATAATTCCACCAGGGCCAGGAGGTTCTGGATCATGACTTCGCAAACTGCTCACTGCTTCTGCCTCTCTTGTGGTATCCAGATAAAACTTGGCAATAGACAAGAGCAAAGATCAGTGTGTTTAAACAAGTGTCAAAGATTAACAGCGTGGGCTGCCAGCAAACCTCACGAGACCTACAAATTCATATTTAATAGTGTGTGTTCCACACTGTTCATACAAGAAGAAGTTCAAAGGGAGAGCCTTCATACAAGAAGTTCAAAGGAAGAGCCTGTCTATTATATTTAGATTACAATCTCTTCCACTAAAACGTGGGGAAGGAAATAGGGGTGGTGTCTCAGTTTTGGGTTCGAATTCACATTGCTGCATGTAGGTGGTGGTGCCTGATTTTGTGTAGGAGCTGGGTGGTTGGAAAGCTAACTCAGGCGAATACATTTCCACCACTGCAAAAGAGCACAGACATAAACTAGCTCATGAGACTAGAGCGCAACTATCCACAATATTTCAAAGTTTTCTTGAGGATGTCTTTTATCATAAAGGAACTTTTGTTGTTATAGAAGGAAAAATTGAAAGAAAACATAGTTTTTAAGTAACTTTTCTTATGTGCATTTCCAACGGAGTAGGGATATAATGTGTTTCTCCAACTTTACCAAGGTGACATAGAAAGTTAGTAATTGAGTCAAAACTAATTCTCCATTATTTGGCTTAGAATTCTGTCTCTCATAGATTAATGAAATTACAATCAGAGAATATGAAAAAGAAAGACTCTCATTCTATCTTGAATTTATTCATTATACAGCAGACATTTCTTCTAGTGATAATGATTAGCCTTCAAGATGTAAAGCGTATGCATTTCAAAGACAATTAATTTTGATTCAGTATTGCTCAACTAGGTAAAGCGAAAGATATGTGCTGCAGAGTGGATTTTTTATTTTATGGAAAAGTTTAACTCCAAGGGGTTTTATTTGTCTTCAATAGTCTAAGCTCATCAATGTCACTTCAAGAAGACTGAACATGCATTTGACTCTCAGAATTCCAAACAGCAAATTTTTAGCTGCTTTCCTAGCTATTAAAGGCAAGTGTCTTATCTTCTCTTTACCTGCCCAGATCATGGATATGAAAAATAAATAAATTTTAAAATCCTCAAAATATTGTTTCAAGTTTTTAAAACTATATAAAGGACCATTTCTGCTCTCTCAAATGTTAAAAATTCTTAAATGGAATGTATTTTAAGGGAGAAAATTATCCTGTATTCTAGACAGACACAGATATTGAAAAAAAAAATATTTTTATGAATTTGAAACAAGAATTCTATTAGTTCACCATAGAGTTGTTTGGAAAGATGACCCAGCTCTCCAAAATTGGAAACAGTTAACTACTGAAGTACTTTCAGTTTAAATCAGGTCCACAGAATTCTACATTTCAGCCATAAGTACTGGTGACACAGTTACACCTTTGGAAGACTGAAAGCATATTCTCTCCCGTAAGTGTCTCCCATTTGGATTAACATTTGGCAATGAGCAGTAAAACCTTTAATATCCACCTATGATGCCTACACACAACTGTTTAGGGTGCCCATGGAAATAGCATAGGGTTTCCAACACTAGTCTAATTATTGATGCAGTGATCTGATAAAATCTGGTCCTCTGCTAAAAAGATAAAACCTACTCCCCTAGGAACGTCCAATTCTTTAAGTATTTTTTATACCACCTTACTAAATAAAAACATAACCAGGTATAATATTTCAGATTAAATAACACATTTTTACCACTCTGTATTTACTCAACACAATTTACCCAAGAAATGAGTGTATGCAACATCTTAATTTGAATCATGGTATATTTTACGTCAAAGGTGGTGGTTATAGGGCTGCAACATAAAGTTCTAAACAATTCATGTAAATGCATGTTTTCCTCAGACTTCAGTTCTTAAAACTGATATTTTACCCCATTCTTGAAAAAGTTTGCAGAAGCTTTAGCTGTGGGCACATCATGACAGTTTATCTTCAAAATCGTCAAACAGCATTGAGTTTACTGAAAAATTATTAAACTTTGAGTGTATTTTGGTTTAATTAACCAAATGTTTGAAAGTCTCAATTGATATTAATATTTGTTTTATTTTTTAATTCAGAAATATAAATGCATGAAAATAGGTCACACATATTTCTTTAAATTTTTTTTCTATACATCTACTTGAAGGACTGCTGTTTTAGAGAATAATGATATGAAAAAGCAGAGCTAGAAGGAAATGCTAATCAGAAGGAAAGCACTGCCTTTACAGTTAAGGTTACATGATCTCTAAATATGTGTTAAGGAGTTCAATTTTTAAAAAAAAATAAAAAGAATAAAGCAAAACAAACCTCCAAGAGTTTTGTATCTTAACTTCTGAAAGGATTTATAGCTGCTCACAGTAATGAAGAAATCAAAATATTTCTGTGTATGTAGTTAAATATAGTTTTTAGAAATTTAACTTCACTAAGTCAGATTTAAAATGTTTTAAACCACAGCCATGATTTTTAATTCATATTTCAATTATGCAGACTGCAGTTCCAGCTCTTCAGCCTTTAGCAGTGAAGTCCTACCAAAACATTCACATATCATGCTGAGGTGTGTTGCTCATGAAGGCAGTCTCAGTGATGGAAAATGAGAAACTGGCCAATAAACGGAAAGTACAAGGATGTTCTGCAAACTGCAACATAGAAATAGGTGTCCTTTCTGGACATTCCCATAGCTGCAAAAAAAGGGAATACATATAATTTAATTTCAACAGTACGACTAGGAATTTACCATCATAGAATACAAACAAACAAACAAAAAATCCCCCAACAAAGCAAAGAAAAAAAAACCAACAAAATCCCCAACCAGATTAAACAGAACCATTGCAAGCCTTTGCAGCACACCTCTGCATTTCAGGTTGATGGTAGGTCTTGGAATGGAATAGATGCTCAAAAATATCAAACACTCTGAAGTCTTACGGTTCTGACTGCCACTCTTCCTGGATCCCCTAGCAAAAGTTCGTATCCAACCTTGACTATTACATCCAGTTTGTAAATGGTTATATTTTGCAACTTGGGAGAAATTAATTACTTTGACTGAAGATTATTTCTCTGTTCCAGCAGAGGACTTGCAACAGTGTTACTGGATAAGATCAAATCACATATTGAGTAGTCTAAATTCAGCACTGTCTGAATGATCTACCTTGCTTTAATTAATTAAACATTCAAAAATTGCAGCATTGGACATCAAGTTGAGAGAGCAATTAATGTCTACAACAAATTATGTCAACATTCTGTTATGTTTTATTCATATATAACTTGGCATAATATAATTAGAGACTAAGGGCCTCTAATTCTGCAGTTATTTACACCCTGCACATCACTCACTCCATTGACTAATTTGAACAAAAAAAAAAAATGAAGATATAAGACTTTCTTATTTCAATTACCTGGAGTTGATGTTCTGCTGTCTACAGTTTCTATGTACACATGGTAAGAAGTGTCAGACACCCTGCAGCATGGTATGGCACGTTGAATAAAAATCAGAGAAAACACTAGAAAGGTTAACCTGCCATGAAATAGAAACACACTAATCTCTATAAACTGGAAATATTCAAAGAAAAATCACGTGGGAGAAAACTAAGAGCTTCTCATTTTTAAACTGGAATTATGACATGCTATTCAGATTTCCAGTTTTTACTTAACCTTGTGGTCTTCGCTATTTGAACCCAATCACTAAACTGACTCTTTCATACACTAAGCAAGTATCCAAAATAGAGATTTTAGCTGACAGCTTGACATATTTTGCCATCCCTTTAACTAGTGCTGACAATTCATGTTTGGTAATAATCATTATTAGTATGAATATTACAGCAGCTCCTATGAGCTTTATCCAAAATCTCCATTAGAGGAAGAACTGTAACACTACAGTGCCAAATTCAATCCTTTTCCCAAGGGGTTGGAGGATGACCAGTCAAGATCTTTTGAGCAAATAAGTAGTATTACTGTGTGGAAGAATACACATATTAAATGCATTAAATGATTGCCAAAGATCATACTGGTAACCCACACATTCTTCTTGATCACTTAGATGAAAAATAGCTTGTTTAAGAACGTTCTTGAGTACAAGTCATATTTGTTAAGCACCCTAACTATCAACATGGAAAATCCTGACATTATTTCCATTTGCATTTCTATTTTTTATTGTTCTTGGTAAGTATGGCAAGTAAGCATTAGCCAATTAAAACAGGAGTGTTCTAAAACTATATTTCAGAGAAATAAAGTACAACATATATCCAGGAAGACCTTATTGCAGCCTTTCAACACTTAAAGGGGGCTTATAAAAAAGATGGGGACAAACATTTAAAAAGGGCCTGTTGCAATAGGACAAAGGGTAATAGTTTTAAACTAAAAGACTATAAATTTAGACTAGATATAAGGAAGAAGTTTTTTACTATAAGAGTCGTGAAACACTGAAATAGGTCGCTCAGAGAGGTGGTAGATGACCCGTCCCTGGAAACATTCAAGGTCTTGTTGGACAGGGTGCTGAGCAACCTCATATAGTTGAAGATGTCCCTGCTCATTAAAGGGGGGTTGGACTAGATGACCTTTAAAGGTGCCTTCCAATCTAAACTATTCTATGATTCTATGAATTTTTTTATACAATATAAATTAATCTAAGTTTTTATATACTAATTTAGTTTGTATAGTATTAGGTCATTAAGGACATTTAAGAACTATTAAACTTGCATATCCCTGTTGATTGCTTTTGGATGTCAGTGGAGTTTTTAATCCTGTGTCCTAGGTTTGAGTGAGTGGTGGGGTTTTTTGGTGGCAGCGGAGGGGGCTATTGGGGCAGCCCCCTGTGAGAAGCTTCTCGAAGCTCCCCCAGCTCCAAGTCAGCTCCAACTCTGCACCAAAACTGAGCCCATCAGCTGCGCCTCTGCAATAACGTATTGAAGAAGGGACGTGGTGAGGAGCAGTGGGACTGGTGAGGAGGAGTTGGGGCAGCTGCGTGAACACCAAGGTCAGTGGAGGAACGGAGGAAGAAAGGAGGGGGGAGGTGTGCCGGAGCAGAGACCCCCCTGTATCCTGTGGGGAGACGGCAGAGCGGCCCCCCCTGCCACCCATGGAGAGCTACAGTGGAGCAGACATTGATTTATGGCCTGTGGTTTCTGCCTGCTCAGATGATCAAGGTGCTGTGCCCAAAGAAGGCTGGGGTCTTGTGGGAAAAGGCAGCCCCGCTGCTGTAATTCAGTGCTGGGAGGATTGCAGCATGCGGGGGTGTCCCACGCCGGAGCAGCTCGGGAAGGGCTGCAGCCGTGGGAGGGAATCCAGTCAGAGAAAGTTGGTGACCCACACCGGAGCAGTGTGGGGAACGCTGCGGCCCATGGGAGGAATTCAAGTCAGAGAAAGTTTGTGGAGGACTGTCTGCTGTGAGAGGGGGACCATGATGGAGCAGGGGGTAACAAGTTTTGGACACTCCCCTCACCGAAGATGAAGGAAGTGGCAGCACTGACTGCATGCCCCATTCCCTGCCCCTGCGCCACTGGTGGAGGAGGTAAAGATATCGGGATCAGAGCTGATCCTGAGAGGAAGGGAGGGGTGGGGGGAAGGTGTTCTCAAGAGTGGCTTCTCACTGTCCTACTCTGTTAAGTGTTGTTAGTGTCTGTAATAAATATATGTTCTTTTTTTCCTCCCCTAATGAGTCTGCCTTTTGCTTGTGACCATAAAGGGGGATTTTTCCCCATCCCAGTCCTATCTCGAACCCCAAGCCTGGCTCTCTGTCCCTTCTCATTGCTAGAAGAGAAGGGGGAGAGAGTGGCTACATGGTGTTTGGCTGCCAATCAGGCTTAAAACACGACGTCCTGTGATAAGGATTGAGATACACTTTTATCTAGTCTGATGTTTAACATCTACTTGATTACTATTGCGTTACTAAGAGCATTTTTAAGCCAGTGATTGTCTGTTCTGAAGCTGTACCTGTCTAGTGTCACTGGTTCATAATGAGAACTACAGTAAGACATACAATAGATAAGCCTTCTGCTATGATTTTTTCTATATTCAAAATATTAACTCTGAGTTCAACCAAGCTCAAAGAATTCTCATACATTAACACTGGAGATACTACAGACGCTTAGTATGAATTACATGGGGATTCACTAATCTTTCCTCCAATAAGAATAGCTTTGAAAGCAGAAGGGCAGGCAGTGTGACAGTCTGTAGTATAAGTACTATTCTGTGTTCACAAAAAAAGTTCCTGGGTTGTTTTTGGACCGCGACAATGAATTACAAGTGGATGCATTAAGGAGAAAAGAAAGGAAAAGGGGTTATTAACGAGAAGATGAAAAGAAGGAGCAGATGAGAGACTCCAAATATTTATGAAAACTATAAACTGTGGAACAAGCAAAGGTTTAACTCTTAGGAAGTTATAACTTAATCTGGATTCTCTGGTATCTAATAAAAGGCGATTGCTTTAATTAGGACTTTTGTGTTATATTGTTCTGGTATGGATCATGCAGTGTCTACTAACTGGAATTCACGTAACACCCTTTCCCTTAGTGGCTGTACAAATGGTTTCTCTCTCCTGTACCCAGCTGACTGTTTACAAGACCAAAGTCTTTTTGAAATATGTACTTTCTTTTAAATGTGATTGATGGATTCAAAAAATCTATGGAGTCAGGATAAGAGTAGACAAGATAGACAGGTGTTCATAAGCACATACATATACAGACTAATTATATAAACCACGCTGTCTTAATAAACTGAGTTAACCCCCAGAAAAAAGTAGGTAAGTATTTCTTTTAACCTAGATCAGTGATATAGTATTTCCCTGAGACATTATTATTCAATTACAGGTTAGGTCAATTTATGCTTAGCAGTATTCTTGTATTATCCTAACACTGAAGATAGAAATAACAAATACAGAATCTCTTATAATTATCTTTGTATCATGCAGAGAGTTTCTCATACTATTATACAAAGCTGGTTCACAGCAAAGAACTCAGTCCTAAAACTGAGTTTTGATGACCATGAGATTCCCATCCTGTCCTATTAAAATTACATACGGTTTTGTGGTGAATTAATCAAACTCGTTATATCAAAAGATTCTATAACAATTTTTCGTGGGTTTTTGCCACACGTTCTTTTGAAAATGATGCCATACACAGCTCAAATGAAGAAAATGAAAGTAAAAAGTAATCATTCTAATAAGAATACTAAGAAAAACTTAATGTCCTGTAAATAGCCACATGAATAAATCTGACTTTACTGTAGACTCTTGTATGTTTTATCTCCATGTGTTCAACTCTCGTATTTTTTTCAAAATTATTAGTAATCTGATTTTTCTCCCAAATTCAAATTAAATTCCCTCCCTACCTTCTGTTGAACAGCACTTCATCTTTGTAGTGACTTTCAAAGCCACAGGATAGTCATAAAGTAATTCAAATTTCTGGTTCTGAGAGAAAATGAGAGAAAAAAACTGCTGTGCTTTGAGGTCTAACTTAGGGTTTATGTCCTTTCTGCTCCATAAATCAACAACCTGGACTTCTGTGATTTGAAATGTATTTCCAAATCTCACTGGCTATGTTACATTATGTAAATAACTTTATAAACTACAAGGACTGATATGCAAAAAAAAAATAAAAATAAAACCAAACCAGAAATTTAACTCTTTGATTGATTGCACTTTCCAAATCTCTAAAGGGATTGATAGGAGATTCTGAGAGGTTTTAAACAGCAGCTGGAATCAAAGACACCCCTCTACCTAATAGTGTGGATCACAGCAGAAAATCCATTTGCCTTGTTTTCTCCAAAGTCATGTGTTCCTAAGTTTCCTCCCTACAGGACAAAATACATCCAACAACAGAGGACCCCACTAATGCTAGGCAATCCATACTCTGGTTATACTCTTCCTTGCATCATTTTAAGTCTGTGCTACAAAGGAAAATACGTATTATATTGTCCCTCTTTCTTTCCCTCTTTTCTTTTAGCTTAACTAACACACTTTGAGACTTGTTTGTTTGTTCTTGTTCTTGTTCAGTTCTACACTGTCCACCTTATTTTTCAGATTTGTTGCAGTTTGGTGAAGAAAACTGGATGGCAATGATGAGGCTTTTCCATTGGCTGCTGACTCCAAGGTCAGGCTGTATTTATTTGCATATCTATCTTTTCTTGATAACAGAATTTTTTATTGATGTGTATTCATATTATGATCTAATATATCCAGTATATCTCCCAGATTTTTTACTATGAATTTTCACCTTTAGTAAAATCTGCAAACTGAATGACAGCATCTCCTCCCAATAACTAACATTATTTTTCTGTTAAAACCCGCAACTAATATAATTTTAAGATGTCATAAAATTGGGGTGAAATTGCCTTTGCAAATCCCACAGATAAACAATGAGGGAGAATGAGAACCTTGTTCAGTAATTTCAGTAATGCTCTAACTGCTTACTCTGCATTTCTGTTTCTTTAATATAAATTTTAATAACGTTTGTTTTCCATGGAGCTAAACAGGTGAAACTTTCTCTATTCAAGACCTTAGAACTGATTAAATAGTCTGTTGTTGAACAGTTATGACATCCTGTGACATTTTTGATTCTTTACAAATATTCATTATTGTGAAATTAATTCAGAAGGACCCCAGCCATCAAGAGTTTGCAATACAAGCCAAAGAGTTGAGGAAATAAGGGAAATATGAGGTAAAAAATGATAAATTTATTTGGTTCACATAGGTATAATCACAACATACCAGTTACTTACCCTATTTATAGACCTTATAGGAGAGAAGATTTTTAGCCTGACATCTGGAGGTGATTAATGCAGTGACACAGCAGAGTCTTAGAAGGAGTTACTCCAGTATATCAGTTGTACCATGGAAGAAAGCACACAGATACTTGAAGGAAAATTGACTTGATGGGTGATGCAGGCTGACATTTCCTGACACAGTCAACTTGATGACTCAGTGGCAGATAAAAGGTGGGAGATAGGACGGGTTTATAATTAAGGGCTTTAAGAGAGAGGGCCAATAGTTTATAATTAATGTTTGAACATATCATTTGTTTCTTCTGAATACTAACGGAACTTCTAAATTTGCTTTCTACAGACAAAAAACTAGTGCAATTCCATTCCCCAGACATCTTCAGGATGCAAATAAACAAGTGTTGCAAGTATGGCCAAAGCAAATTTACTGAAAATCCCATGTTGCATAGAAATTTCCTGTACTACAATTTTAGGCCTTTATTTGAACCTATACTTCCACTGTCTCTTTGAGTGAATCTCAGAATTTTTCTCCTAAAGTGAAGTAAAGAATAATAGATTCTGGATCACCTCACATTTTGTCACAATGTTTCTGCAGCTCTAAAGTATCTATACTTTATAATCTATTCCTTTCAGGATGTTTCAGAGTAAATATACTCTCTGTCATCTTCTCTAGTGTATTCCAGTCCAACACAGAGGTTCAGTTCTCTTTCTATTAATATTCACATCTGAGTTTGACATGAGACAAAGGTATTTTGGGGCTTTTTCCATGATAAAACAAATGTGGAAACAGGAACTTGTATGTTAGGGACTGGGGTTACATGTGGAAGACTGGATATTGTAGGATACCTCAGATAGTATGTGGCCAGTCGAACTAAGTCCCTAATCAATACGTACAATGAAAGATAAAGACTGATTAAAGTCACCCTCAGACAGACACCTATTCACTCAGCTGTATTGCTGTTTAGACTCCATTGTTTGCATTGATGAGCTTTCTACTGGTTATAAGGGGAACTTAGAAGCACAGTGTTGAAATGCATTCTGCCTGAGAGGGTATTTTGGCCTAGTGAAAGTAAAACTCTAAGGTTTTCTTTGTCCTCTTCCTATGTCTGCAACATCAGCCTCCTGCCATCCTTAGATCTCCCTTCCCTCACCCATGGCCCCTTCAATGCCAAAGCAACGGGGAGAAGTAGATGCCTCTTTCTCCTCAGACTTCCTTTTGCTGCAGTCCAGCCCCTCCAGCATCCTTACTTATAACAGGTCTTTCTTGCTTGTTTTCTCATTGATGTAAAACTGATCATCTAGAAAAAGATTACAGTGTTTTTATCACTGGAATAATTACAATGGCATAAGAAACCCTGGTAGATACATGGATGTCTGATAAGTACTTTGTGAAACCCATGGAAAACAAAAGCAGCTTTTCCAACAACGTATTTAGCATTCCTTGAGGTGATTGATAATCTGATTTTTTTCACAAAAAAAAAAAAAAAAAATTAAAATTAAGTCTCCCACCTTCTGTCAAACAGAACTTAATCTTTACAGTGACTTTCAAAGCTGCAGGGTAGTCTTTGTAAATTAATTTCCTTGTTACATGATAAAAATTACACTGCAGTTCTAAAACCTAATTTAGGGTGTATGGACTTTCAGTTCCATAAATCATCAGCATGTCCTTCAGCTGAAGTGTACTCATCGTTTCTGACAGGCTTTAATATATTACATAACTATATAAAAATATAAGGTGCAGTAACTGATTCTCTTAAAAATCAAATTCAAAACAAATATTATATATACATATAAAAATCCATTTTATTGGGATAATACTGTGATATAAAACTTGAAATTGAATTAAAATAACTTGTGCTTTTAGATCCTCTTCAGACGCTGAGTTCAGTTGAGAGAGACTTTTTAACCTATATCCATGCTACAGAACATGAATACAGACCTTTGAAATTGTTTTCTTTTAACTGTTGCTGATTACAAAGACTTACTGTCCCTTGTCTACCTCACTATTTCCTTTTGAAACTGAGGTACAACAGGACTAAAAGTAGTGACCATTTACGACGATCTATAAACATTAAGATCCCTGTACATTATTTCCCTCACAGAGAAGGGTAAAAGCTACCCGTGGAGAAGTCCTTTTCTTCAGTGCCTTACCACTGAGGCATCAAGACGTTGACAGCCAGTTCCAGGGATGTGTACCTGGCTAAGGTACGTGCACTGTTCAAGCTGCACCGTGGTGAGATGGCTGCAACTCATTATCTATCTATCTATCTAGTAAAACAACATGATTCTTCTTAAAGATGTGCTTTCTCGGCTTCTTATTGGTTTGTTCAAAGTAACTGTTAGAAAAAAAAAGTAAGTCCTGGCTTGTAGTCTGAAAATCAGGTTCAATATCTGCTTTTGTTCACTAGCACTTCCTCACAGCAGCCATTTCTTTATACTTTTCTTTATCCTTCCATGCTATAGTGTCAATATTTCACTGTTTCTTTTACTCTTTGTTATTCTTAGATTAGTGGTTTTTTCCTTTTGATACACTTTTGGGAGACTGATGGAATCGCTTGCATTAGTTTGTAAGTATTCCTGCACAAAAGGTGACTAAACATTAAGTTCTGCAGGTACACAACTTGCAATTCTAGGCGGGGAACAGAATTCATCTGCCTGGGACCCTGTGTTCTCCTAGATGAAGATTATCTCTGCAGTTATTTGGAGCAATGCCTAAGTGCATTTAGAATATGTTCAGGGTCTCAAGTGAGAATGTGTATCTTGAAATTGGTTAAGAACTACTCAGTAAGATTTGAGATGCAGCCAGATAGAGGAATCACAATGATTGGGAGGCAATATCTATTTAACGTAGCAACAAAAAGCGGTAAGGAAATTGGTACACTTGCAAAATGCAGATACCACCAAGCTAATGCCAACTGAGCCTTGATATAATACAGGCACACCAGGCCAAGGATTACCCTGGAGTGATAAGCCCCATGGAGACAGACATACATGGCTTGTTAACTCCCCAAATACAGTTATTGCAAATCCAGAGGCAAGCTAGACTCTACATGTCACTATGGTGTGTGCAAGCGCCAGGTTCTCTGCAGTTGAGTGTAGTATAAACATGCCCAATGCCTGTTTAGACTGCTTCCGTTGATTATCTTTCTCCAGCAGTATTCTTTTACATAAGCAAACACTACTTTGTTTTTGATTTTTTTTTTTTTTTTTGTTATTTCATTTAATGGCTTGTCACAGCTCCAAGAGTGAATTCTACTACAAGATCCAAATCCAAGCATATATTTTGGGAAACTATAGTCTATGAAGTGCATTTAAAAACAGAAGAAATTTAAAACCACTGCTCTGATATAAAAGAAAACCTTCTATTTCAAATACGTACTTGTAAGGTGACTGGAAAAATGCTCTCTAGTGCTATTTGCTGTATAGTCTAACTGCAAAATCACTATGCTTGGAGTAGATGCCTTGTCTCTTCAAGTGACTGAGTTACTATTTTTTTTTTTTTTACTTTAAACAGCTGTATTACAATAATCTGTAAATAAAAAAAAAATCCTGTATACTGTGTTCTCAATTATTCTCCATGTCCCCATCTCCTGTTACTTCTACGTGCTAAGATGGGAGTGTAATGTAACTTAGGTATCCAAATTCCCTTTTCAGTCAGTGGAGGGAGACAAGCACCTTAGAAGGGCATTTCATCCCATTCCCAAAATCAGAATCCCACTCTCCAATTCAGAGGATGGAGTTCCTTTGATCAGAAGTTGGTATCTATCTTGTACATAGAATCATAGAATCACATACCGGTATCTGATTTAGTTGTCTGAATTCTCTGCATTGTCTATAGTGAAAAATAGGTACTTCCATTCATCCCAAAATGGATTCTAAATTGGACAGATGAGCTGAGTGTTAAAGATATCTTTCTTCTCACTTGACTGTTAAGGGAGATGCTGGGTACCTGCCTTACATGTAGAAGTCAGATACCTAACACTAACACCTTCTATCTTGATTGCTGAGATTGCTTCATCTCTCAACTGAGCCTAAGCTCCTATCCTTGACATTTCAGCTAAGCTAAATCCAAAATGTAGGTGAGAAGAATCCAGGATTGTGTGCTTCCCCATCCATGCCTCAAACTTGGAGATGTTTATCTATTTAATTACTTGCCTCTAATTCCCGTTGAGCTCCTATTTGATTCCTATATTGAAATTCTGTGTTCATATTAAAAGTTTCAAAAATACAGGTGTATCTAATAATTTAGTTAACAGTCTAATTTCTAGCTATGAATGTAGATTATAAAGTACTTTATACAGAGATTTCTCTCCTTTCTTTGTACCTAAAGGTTCTAGCAGCCAGTTGCACTTCATCCTCCTCCGCCAAAGAGAACATCCTTTTCACACCTTTACCATTAGACATGACTTCCTGAAATATTTGTGTGATGTATGTATTCCTTCTGAACTGTATAGCACTGGAGAAAAAAATCATGGTTCTCTTTCCCCTCTATTAGATGGTGTTAATTAATGAATGTCACATGGTTCTCTGATGTGGCTTACACTGTTCCTGTCTTTTTCGGTTCCCTTGTAATGTTTGTACAGTGTGTAAACAAACAATTAAATCAAATCCAGCACATCCAGAAACAGATCACCTAATGTAAGGGGGGAAGGGTGTTTGGAGGCAGAGGGAGAAGATGCATTATATTGCAGCAGCTCTGTTTTATATTACAGCCCCATCTGCCTATGCTGGACCTTTGGATGACATCCGACAGTGCAAGCTAAAACAATGATCATTCAGAAAACACTTCAACAGATCAGCTAAATGTTCAGACCCGAAACAGATGGTGCTGTGAAAAATAAGTATCTTTTTCTCTACCAGTTTATGAATAACTACTCTTGTAATGATGACAAAAAAATTGCACACACGGCTTTTGTTATATTAGAAGCAAACTTTCCCCCTACCAGGTGAGGGAATGTGTCACTTTACCTTTTTTTAAAATTAAATATGGTTTGTTCAGACTGTCTTTGTTAAATCACTTTTCCACGAGATAATATTTTCACTGTAAGGTAATAATGTCAATATTAGGAAAGATTTTTTTAATTTAAGATCACCCATGTAGAAGTGCACTCTGCACATACACATATGTACATCTGCTATTGTGATAATTAACAAATATTTTTTGTACTTTATGTATATACAAACTGATACGGTGTTTATAATCTAGGATATTAATATTTCAGATTCTTTGTATGAGGGTTTAATTGACCTCCCAGTGAAATTAGCAAAGCCAATGAGTTTCAAGTGTATAGCTACTACAGAACCACCCTCACTAAGTAACTGAGGGTTGATTTACTGGGCTATAATTTTCTCTTATATTTGTTGTACTTTATAAATTTTGGATTTTGCTATTCTCCCTACCTTCACTGTCTGTCAATTTCTCATCAATATAGAGAAGGGGTAATTGTTTAGCACCAAATATATTTAACCCATTTTCTGTGATAATTAGATATAAAGTTTGCATATTCTTTGCGATCTAAAAACTATGGAAGAGACAGTTTACCCAATTTCTTCTTGATAGATCAGTCCACTAAATATAAAAATAAATAACTCCTCATGCTTATTTACTCTCAAGTAGCAGAAAAGTTTGTAAAGTTGAGTTATGAGATATAGTTTGATCATTTTGGAATATTATTACTTTTAGACTTAGAGATGTGGCAGTGCTAAAATATGATGATCATTTCCAGCCTTCTTGCCAGAGTTTCAAGACAGGTATGAAATTTAAGGTCTAATTTTGTTCTCCTCCCTGTACTGGCATAAATCAGGAAGAATGCTATTTCCTTCACTGGAGATACATCAATGTAAAATTAGATGTTGGTCCTCATATCAACCGTTGCTTCAAAAAACACTACCAGTACTGTTTTATTATTATTGTTGCACTTGATATTGGTATTTTGATGTTTCAAAAAAAAAAAAAGCAATGTCAAGACTGACATACTGCTGTACAATTCATGTACTGGTAGCGTACCATTATCCTAATATTTTGGAAAATGTCCTGTTTCCTGTCAATAATGCTTTGGTTATTTGTCTCGCCAGTCTGCAATTCCAGTTCTGCGGGACAGTTCACGGGTAGTACATTACTTGAATAGACAACTCTCTAACAAGACCAATTTATGATCAGATACCACATGAGAACATAAAGAGGGAGAAGGGAAAAACCAGACAAATATGGCAGTAATGTGATCTCCTTGTATGATTTAGCAGTGAGAAAGACTTGGTCATTCTGAATAATTGAAGCTTTCTGTTGTAAATAAATTATTATCAGCAAACTCCATCTGCCTTCTACTTACTTCACTAATTACTAGAAGGGAAAATGTGTGTGACAAGGTTTTTTTGGTGTTTTTTTTTTTTTTTTTTAATCAATAGAAAAGGAAGTTCTTTCTGTCATCTTTTCCTTTGTCCAACTGTTGAGTTTTAATAGTCTAGTGTTATTAGCTCTCTTCCTTGATAAAAGGTGGCAAGAGTAGTCTTTTATATTTTTCTGTTGTATCTTTAATTTTCTTTCTTCAATACTCTCTCCTTCAGCAGGCTAGAAGATCTTTAATGTTATTCTGGCCTTTGCATGCTATACTGTGAACAGATTGGTGTTGTCAGGGAATTACATCCAATCTGTGTTGAGCTTTGAAGAGGAATTGTTTATGATTAGGCGATTTACACTTGAAGTGGGCAGAAGATGGCAAGGCCCATAATTAGAAGGAGGGAAATTTATCTCCCAACAACATGTTCCTCCCTCTGAGCAGAGTCCTAGAGTCAGAAAAGGGCAGATGTAAACACGCTTCTCCTCCAAGCTGGCTGATTCTGCACCTGGGTTTGATTGAGTCTGGGTTGTTGCTGCCAGGAACAACAGTTGGACTTCAGCCTGGTTAGGAAAGGCAAATTCTGTCACCACTGTCTTCTCTGCTCAGCTTATCTGCTGTGTTTTCTAAAAAATTTTGTTGAAGCACATCTGCCTCTTCTGACCCAGTTGGCCAAATGTGAATGAACCAACTGCAGCACACTACCTGCTCTTGGGTTTGAGCTGTCACAGGTCACTTAAAGAGCTGAAAAGGCATCAAAAAGCCCCAGAATATACATACTAAATAGCATCTGTCTGAAGCTGAACAAACAGGCACTGTCAATATCCCATCTTTCTTCCTTAAATGCGTGTAGCCATACCTCACCCCTTCCCTTCTGCCTGTAAGGGTGCCTGCGCATCAGGGATGTGGCGCTGACAATGTGGCTGTGCCAGCCCACAGTAGGGGACTATAAGTGGCTATAGGGGACTATAAGGGGACTATTAGTGGCTATAAGCCATTTTACAGGTATTACACCCATGTTTAGCAGTCTAGAGTATGTGTTGGGTGCCATGGCAAAGGGCTCATCATTCCCACTCCCAGGCTCTACTAACTGCTACATTAGCATGCTCTCTGACTGCCTTGTTGACACGTTTGGTTACCTTATCGGTGTCTTTGGAGAGAAGGGTCTGGGTTTCTGGAGCCAGCTTCTTTGTACACCAACATCACTCAGCTCCCGTGGTCTACTCTACCATTCGCAAGGGTCTCCTAGAGATGAAGCATAAAAAGAGCTTCTGATTAGGAGTACGTCTAATAACTCAACTCAACTATGTTTCTTCTTGGAGCAGTCCAACTAATCTACAGTTTATTTTGTCTATATAACAATTGCAAAGTTCAGAATTTAGCTCATGTAAAGTTCTAAAGTGATAAAGTTGTATTTTGACTGTAAAATCACCTCCAGTCAAATGTATTCTTTTATTGAACAGAAAAATAAAGAATAAATGGCAACTAGGAAGATTTTTCTGTGGACTCAAGTTGTTTTGGTTTGGTTTTCCCATCCAGGAAAAATATCTTATCTTTTTTGCTTATCTTTTTTCCTTCTCCCTCACTCTAACCTTGAGAAAAATATTTTTTTTAAAATATATTGAAAAATATTAAGAATCAAGAGAAGAATGTATGCTGCCAGACTAAAACTCCATATCTAAAAAATGACAGCCAATCCTGAATACTTCTAGTCTATATAATTTCCCAGCCAAGCCAAAGCTACTGTCATCCAAGAGGCTTTTAAGAAAACAGAGGGAAAAGTTACATGATAATTTGATTTTAACATAATCTCTTTATGTACATCTGGGAAACATGGGTTTTTTTTTGCAGCAAATGTTTTTTTTGCAGCCCCCTTTTAACCACTTTTTTCAGTGTTGCCCCTTCCCCAATTTCTCACAGAACACGGATATTGTAATTAGTTTCTATAGCTCATAAAGGATTTTCTGCAGAATGCATTATAACCATAAAAGGAGACTGATTATATTCCACTGTGAATTCTTAGAGAGCACAGGACAACTGTTTACAGTGTCTTCAGTCTCCCTCTGCTCTGCAGTAGGAAAGAGCTCCTGGGAGTTAGCTGACCTCTGCATGAGACCAGTAATTCTAGTCCAGGAGGGCTGTTAGTGCTCATTGAGTCTGAAGAAACAAAAGAAATGGGATTACAGAGACTGCCAGTTTCAATAAGCCAGGGAAGAACAGGTTATTTATTAAATATGTACCTTTAGGAAAGGTTGCTGATATTCTTTCTATATAATGGGCAGACAGAGACTGGAAAAGGAAGCAATACAGTTAATATAGTGACAAGTCAACAAGAAGTAAAAAAAAAATAGTCTATACCTCAGGACCACAGGTGAAGACAAAATAGAGGGGAAGTGGTAGAATTGTTTCAGCAAAGATTTCATTGAGGTCTTGAATTTATTCTCCAAATTCCTTCACTGACAAAAAAAAAACCAAAAAAACCCAAGCAACAACAACAACAACAAAAAGGAAAAATAAAAATATTTCAATGTATAAGATTGTGCTGCAGAAAAATTACATAACAGTATATAATACTAGAAATCACTGTAATGATAAGTAGATAGATGTTTGAAAAAAATCAATCGTTCATAAAATCCTCCAAAACCTCATCTGTTTTTTTATAGTATCTGTGGCATCTGAGCATTAAAACAGGTTTCAAAGACCCTTCATGTTCAATAATAAAAGTAGATTTCAAGAAAAAGAACATACTAGTTCTGCTGATAGTAATTTAAATGCTAAATTGCTTTTCATATTCATTTAAGTGGCCAAAACCTGCCAACAAGGACATCATTTTCATAAGCCTCAAACTTAGACTTTTGCTACCAGCAAAACTGGCTTAAGCATCCTAATTTTCATATCCTCCTGTTATTGAATTAAGACACATAGCAGAACTTTCCAAAGGACAGAGACAGATTTTTTCCAAGGTCTGTAAGGAAAGGGATTTCAGAAGCAGTACATGTCTAGCTTCCACTAAATGCCCACCTGCCTCTTTAGATCACTGTATTTGAAAATCTGGTGCCTAGTTACTTCCTGACAGAATGTTTTTCTTACTCTCGTCACATTGCATAATGTGCCAGGAATAAGAAATCTGATTTTATTTATTTTATTTTATTTTAATTTCTTGACTGATGCCAAATATGTGAGTCCTCTGAGCTCTAAGGGATTTTGCGGATGAGCAACAAACACGCTGAAAATACAACAGACCCGCAGGTCAAATCCAAAATAACGCAGAGCGAGAAGTCCTGAACGTCACCGGAGTGTTTCAACGTTTTCATGTTTGTTATTCGATGCTCGCGAGCATTCTGCGTCCAGCTGATTTGTGCTGCGCTGCAGGAAAGGGTACGCAAGCTCCTAATCGCTCCGCGCTCTAGTGTGAAAATTAGTGCTTGGATACTAAATTCAATTCTCCAGCAGTGAGCTTTGTCGTATGAAGTACGGATGCAGCCGTGACAGAAAGAGCCCCGCTGAAGGTCCCGTTCCCTGCTGTCGTATCCTCCTCCGGAGCCCAGGCTGTGCCCTGTAGCCCCAGCCCCAGCCGGCTGCATCTCCATGGGGAATTAACCTGCAGCTGGCAGAGGACACAGTGCCCACAGCCCTTCTGGCTTTGAGGCTGCCCTGCCCCGATCCCCTGCCACGGGGCTGGCACCATTGACTCCCAGTGCAGCACCAGAGATTCTCTGCAGAGCCAGAAACTGCCAGGATGTGCTGAGTGGACCGAGCAATGCCAGCACCACAGCAGGGGAGACTCTGGACTAGCACGAAAGCAAAAACCTTCGTGGCCTGCCCTGCAAATCTGTGCTTGGCATTAGACGTTCAGCATCCAAATGCCTGGCAAATCACAGGTCACATGCATTAATTTAGGCTTCGCTTCAGCTAGATGATTAAACACATAAAACAAATGAATATTCCCCTTGATTTCAATTAGATCATTCAATTTAAACCGAGGCAAATGCTAATCTTCGCTGAGCGAGGGACATTGCTGTTCCATAATAAAATGTATGACTTCATTTGAAGGGACAAAAATGGATAGAGAAGGCTGTCTGATATAATGTACAAAAAAAAAAAGACGTGCTCAAAGCCAGGATTCATCTCTTGTATTTGTTCTCTGTAGTCGGCAAACTCAACCTGAGCTGATAAAATGACAAAATCAAACGTAGCATTTGTAAGGTGGCTGACTTCTGATTCCTGGCAACTCTATCCTGGGAGCTGAGGCAAGATCACACCAGCCAAAATGAAAAACTGAGTGATCATTCTGGATGTGTCATCCACTTGTGGTTGAAAGTACTTGCTTTGGCATTTGCCATCATCCTCAGCTGTGGACCGCTCACAGCTGCCAAAGTCTTACAGTGGGGTGTTGCATATTCTGCTATTCTGAATTTCAACAACGCATTTCAAACTGACCAACAAAAGGTAACAGTCTCGTGACTCCAGTGAGTTCACCCTGGACTCAAATGCCCATTTGTGAATGGAGAGTCTAACATTTGGTTCATTTGCATAATTGTCACAAGAATAGATTAATCAATGCATTTGGAGTGCATGGTATACTGCTGAGGACCATAGAAATGCCTGTAAATAATTTATTTTTAAAAAGTAATTGTCATCGTTCTCTTCACATGTGCTGTGAAAGCTCTTACAAGCCCTCTCTGACCCTTTCGTATTCAGTCATTTGTCTTGCAAAATCGGCTGCTTACTGTGTGCTTGTGTAGTGCCATAAAGGATTGTGATGAAGGCTGAAGCTCTAACTTTAAAGAATTAAAGAATTAAAGAATAGGTATTATATTCTGTTTTTCTTTCAGAACTGAAACTAAAATTTGATGGGTGAGATTGAGAGGAAAAATGGTTATAAAGACGGTGCAGTGAAACACATGAAGAAATTTGTTTTAAGCTAAATAATAATAGAATGGTTTATGATATATGGTCACAAAAACGATCAGGGGGCTGGAACACCTCTCTTATGAAGAAAAGCTGAGAAAGTTGGGGTTGTTCAGGCTAGAGAGGAGAAGGTTTGTGGAGACCTTGTGGCCTTTCAGTATATAGAGGGGACTTATACAAAAAAATGAGAAAGACTTTTTACTAGGGCCTGTAGTGACAGGACAAGGGGTAATGATTTAAAACTGAAAGAGGATAGATTTAGATTAGACATAAGGAAGAAATTTTTTACTGTGATTTTGGTGAGGGACTGAAACAGGTTGCCCAGAGAAGCTGCGGCTACCCCCTCCCTGGAAGTGTTCAAGGCCAGGTTGGACGGGGCTGGGAGCAACTTGATCTAGTGGAAGGGGTCCCTGCCCATGGCAGGGGGGTTGGAACTAAATGATATTCAAAGGTCCCTTCCAACAAAAACCATTCTATAATTCTGTGATTCAATGAATGACAGAATCTACTTGATGAACAGAAAGGACCAGCAAGACCATGGACTGACTTGGCAAAAAAGGAGAGTTCAATTCATAATCAAAAGCTGTGTTAACAAGACAAGCCAGGAACGTTACTTGGGTAGGGAACAGCTGGATAGACAGCAGCCTGGAAGTTGGACATGCTGGCTGACAAAAGATAATTAAATTAAAAATATTTGTGATGGTATTGCATCTGTGCTGCTGAAGACTAGAAGCTTGGAATAGATACAACCTCTACCTTCTGTGCATTAAGGAACTCCATAATAAGGGTTATTTCTCCTAAAGTACAGTGAATTCTTGAGTACAGATCGGAAAGAGAAGAGTACATTTAAGCAAACTAAATCCACTTTTCAGTGAAATATTCTTTACAACAAGCTAAATCTGCACTCAAACGAGTGCAATAGTAAGAATAAACAATATCAAACCAAAAAATATTAATAACATCTAAAAATGACGGATGGAAGCCAAATTAAGAAACAAAATAGAGCTAGCATTGCACTTTGAAATGCCACTCTGAAATCTACAGCCTCCCAAGTTAGGAAAAAATCCCCAACAAACAGAACACATTTTCTAGAAGCGCTGACTGCATTGTTATCTACATGAAATACCAGTTGATATCAGCATGATGTCTGGCTAAATCTAGTGAGTTTTATTTGGAAGTGTAGGTTGGAAATAACGAAGAATTTTTACGTGAAAAGTGGAGTAATTGCATATGTAACTCTATGAAGGGTATCCTATGCCACTGGCCTTGCAGTGATAATGGATGCTTGAGTAACAAAAGGTACGTGTCTTCAGCATCCACATAACCCAGAAGAAATGTTGCTCTTCGCAAAATACATTCTGAAGCATCTGAATCAGTCATCAGGAGTTTTTCTGGTTGGTTGGGTGGGGTTTTCTTCCCAATACCTAAGGAAGCAAGATATAAATGAGATTTCCATGTAACAAGTACGTCACCTGTGACCCTGAACTTACTACAGACACAAATGAATGAAATACGTGTCTTTACATGCTATTAATAATTTCTGAGAAGCTTACTGATTCAGTGAAAAAATTTCTTTATTAAATAAAAGATAAATAATGTAAAAGATGCCTATGAAAATTAATCTCTTCTTGGATTTCTCTGTGCTTGTGAGGAAAGGAAAGATTGCCATTTATACAAGACATGACCATATCAAAATGTTTCTTACAAGTTCAACATGCAAGAACTCACATGAAAGAAAACACGTGGAGACTAGTTCATTATTTATACCCTAGAGTCACTATTAGTGCTCTTACAAGGCTACACTTCAAGAACTGAAAGTGAAATAAGAAGCTATATTTTTTCAGGAAGATTAAGGGAAATTATTTAAAGATGATAGGCACACACCTGCTAGAACAAGAAAATTTAAATATTGACAAAAATATACGTATACAAAAAGTGACATTTTCCAATATCCAGCAAAAGAACATTAGATTCCTTAGAAACTAAAGACTTTATTATAGATAATACCACTGAATGAAAAATTGCCTTAGAATTGATGAATAATATGCACAGTAGTGTATTACACCTCTAACTCCTCTGTTAGACTGTGCAACTGATCGGACAGATCTGGAGTATACAACGTGATTTAGTATTATTTCCCATAGTTAATCAAAATCATAAATCAATTATTTCCTCGCTAATAAAACATGTTTGAAATATTATCTTTCTAAGGATTTCAAGTTTAGAATTATATGCTGATCCTGTTCAAATTTGTTGTTGTATAGGTTTGCTTAGCTTTTTTTTTTTTTTATAATTATATCCCAACCAGAAAAGCAATAAATATTTCTATATTCAATTTTTCTGTCTTTTCATCTGAAGATTAAATTTAAAGATGGGAGGACTTTAGCATACCACTCTATTCTGTTTTGTTAAGACAGTATGTGCTTGTATTCTTTGGAAACATAAACAGTGACATGAATGACATAGATCAGGTCTGTATCAGAAACAGTTTTTCTTCAATGTCATATTTAGGCTCTTGTTGAAAGAAAAGTGAATGCCATTGCATACTGCAAGATCTAAACTTTGATTTGAGATCATCTCCTATCTTTACTATATGCTAATCTAACAAGCTAGAGCTGCACCTAAACAACTGGAAAGAAATACCTTGGTTTTTTTTCAAAGTTATCGCATCCTCTAGTGTATTAAATAACATTTTAAATTGACAGATTCATCTATCTGTGAAATACATTAGCACATCTTAAAATGAGATTCTCACTTTTTCTGTCTTTGTAAGATATACCACTGATTTATTTAGTGGTATCTCACCAAAACCTCAAAGTTTTTGTTGATAATTCACAATTCATGACCTTCAGTTTCTCACCTAACCTAATTAGTGTCCTAAGAAAAGAATTCACAGAATCCAAGATGTTGCTTATAGAGCCAAATAAACTAGACAGCATTTAGAGTGAGTAGAACTTTCTGGGTCCCATCTGTCCCTCAAAGATAGACAGTTACCTAACAACAACGTTGGTCATCTCAGCTTTCAATTAAGAGTCATATCTTATAATAAAACACTTTTAAACTGACATTTCTTTCACGCTTTCCAGGGAAAAAAAAATTGCTTAGCATCTTCTCTTCAATCTATAGTATGTCACAATAAGTGGTATTTTGTTTAGCTATAATGGCAGAAGGACAGAAGTTAGACAATCACAGAATCACAGGATGACTACAGTGGGGAAGACCTCTTGGGATCGGCTGGTTCCTGCTCAAACTCCCTGTTTAGAGCAGGGTCAGCTACAGCAGGCTGCCCAGAGCCATGTCCAGTGGGGTTTTAAACACCTTAAAGGGTAGAAACTCCATAATTTCCTTGGGCAGCCTATTCCAGTGTTTAACCATCCTCACAATAATAATTAAAAAAAAAAGTATTTCAATTTGTTTAAAGGGAATTTCTTGTATTTCCTTTTGTGCCCATTACCTCTTTTCCTTTCACTGGATATCACCAAGAATAATCTGGCTCCATCCTTTTTAATTTCTCCCGTGAGGTAATTATAGAAATCCATCAGATGTCTCTGAGCTTCATCTTCTCCAGGCTCAACAGTCCCAGATCTCACAGCCTCTCCTAGTAAAAGAGATACTCCAATGCCTTAATCATCTTCATGGACCTTTGCCAGGCTCATTCCAGTATGTCCATGACTCTTGCACTGGGAAGCCCGGGACTCGGTACAGCAGTCCAGGTGTGTCTCACCAGTGCTGATACAGAGAACCATCTCTCCTGAATTGCTAATGATGCTCTTCCTAATGCAGCCTAGGATGGTGTTGACTGCCTTGGTGGCAAAGGCACTTTGCTCGACTGGATTTTGTTCAACTTTATGACCATGAGGACTCCCAGAAACATTTCCTCAAAGCTATATTCCAGCCAGTGGTCCTGCAAAATATTACTGATCCATTGAGTTATTCCTCCACAGTTGCTGGGCTTTGCATTTCTATTTCATTGAACTTTGTGAGATTAGTATTTGCTCATTTCTCCAACTTTTCCTCCAGCAGCACAAACATCTGGTATATCACCTACTCCTCCCAGTTTTCTATCATCACAGACCTTCTGAAATTATGCTTTGTCCCATCATCCAAATCTCTAATGGTGATGTTCAACAGTACTGGTCCCATTATCGACCCCTGGGGTACACTGCTAATGACTGTCCTCTGGCTGGATTCCATGCCACTGATCACAACCCTCTGAGCCCACCATTTCAGCCAGTTTTCAGTTCATCTCACTGTCCACCCATGTAGGCCGTACTTCATTCAGTTTATGAGGATGTTACTAGCGATGGTGTCATTCCTATGAGACTGTAGCCCAGCAGACCTCTATTTCCTCCTGTTTGTCCCCCATGATGCATGCATCAGGATACACAAACCTCAGACAGGCACCCAATAGTGTTGATTTATCAGTAAAAGTTAAGTGTACAAGCAGAACTAATCGCTTTCATTAGATTAGAGCATAGAAGATACCAAATGTTGTGTTTTAACACAAAGAGTATATGTGTCGTGGTTTAGGCCTGATTGACAGCCAACCACAATGCAGCACCTCTCTCTCCCTTCCCCTCCGGCAATGAGAAGGGACAGAGAGCCAGGCTTGGGGTTCAAGATAGGACTGGGATGGGGGAAAATCCCCCTTTTATGATCACGAGCAAAAGCCAGACTGGTTAGGGGAAGAAAAAAAGAACATACATTTATTACAGACACTAACAACACATAACAGAGTAGGACAGTGAGAAGCATTGCCCCATCTTGAGAACACCTTCCCCCCACCCCTCCCTTCTTCCCGGGCTCAGCTCTGCTCCCGATATCTCTACCTCCTCCCCCAGGGGCGCAGGGGCAGGGAATGGGGGGTGCAGTCAGCGCTGCCGCTTCTTCCATCTTCAGTGGGGGGAGCTTCTGGAACTTGTTCCTCCTGCTCCATCGTGGTCCCCCTCTCACAGGAGACAGTCCTCCACAAACTTTCTCTGACTTGAATTCCTCCCACGGGCCGCAGCGTTCCCCACACTGCTCCGTCATGGGTCACTAACTTCCTCTGACTGGATTCCCTCCCACGGCTGCAGCCCTTCCCGAGCTGCTCCGGCGTGGGAGGGAATCCAGTTGGAGAAAGTTAGTGACCCATGCTATCCCACACCCCCAGCCACTCATAACCCTCCAACCTTGGGGGGGATCTCCTTCTCACAGGGGGCCGCCCCAATAGCCCCCTCCCCTGCCACCAAAAAACTCCACCACTCACTCAACCCAGGACAATATGGCACGGAGAAGAAAGAGATCCGGATAAAACTGATGCCGATACAAGAGAAACATCACTCCCAGAGAGGTCATAATTCTAACCTCGCCTGCTCAGCCTTCACCACCAAACTTTAGGTTGCTTCTTATATCTTCTCTAACAATTGGTGTTTATTGCGTCCACCTACAAACTTTGTCTTGCCAGTACATCCAGCACTTGCGTGGGATGGGAGAAGCAAGGATTCAAAATCTCTCTCTGCTGGAAGTTCAGTGTTTCTCACTTTTCAAGAAAGTGCCCTATAAATTATCCCAAGTCACTTTTAGCCTGCTTTGTTAAAGTTATTCATGCACACGTGATCATTAGTTGTTCATTCATGTAGAAACAAGTATAGGCTGGTAATTAGACCGTATCTCAGTCACTTCCTCAGTTAATAGCTGAGTAATTTACTCAGAACAATTTAAAAAAGTGAGATTGAAAAGATTCTCTTCCCCCAGATCCCCATTCTTTAACAGTACACTAACATTTAGTATACAGTATTTTCCAAGCAAGTATTGTCAGAGGACAGATTTGAATACTGAATGTCAACTTCGACATGATTGTCCAGTGCTCTAACTGCTTCAAGTAAAGGTTGTTAGCTACAGTTCATTACTTCATTATATGAATCAAGATTTTAGATGAGATGTATAGACTATGAATCCCCACTTGATTATATGTATGAAGTGTGCACATCAGTAGATGCAAGAAAGATTTTGACTAAACTGTAGATTAGGCATCAAAAGTATCAGCCATACACTTCTAGGATATGAACAAAAAACTAGAAGGATCATAAATACTCTTATTTTTTTTTTTATTTTCAGTCTAGTGAAGATAAAAATATAATTTATTCTGTGAGTAACTTCTGAATTTCATTCTGTGTTTCCCATAGGAGAAGATTACAGTTATGTTAAGTATTTTAATTATTTTGAATCCAAATATTTATATAAATTTACAGGCTAATGGGACAGATTTCACTAGGGGGCTACATTAAAGACTGGGTTCTATGTTGTGTTACTTGTTAATTTCACATCAGAAAACTTTATCCTATAATTCTCTTCAACAAAGAAGGGGAGAGGGAGATTTTGATAAAAGTTCACAAGAAAGTACTATAAAGATATGCTTAGAATTGGGCATACAAAGCAAATAAAATTCTTCAGTGCAGAGCACTCGCCCTTTAAGTACCAAAGCAGAAGTATACAAGTCTTCTAAAGACAGTGTTAAATCTGTCAGTCTCATGTAGATGTCTCAGATATTGTGTGACATCAGATGACACTAGATGCCTACATTTGAAGAATTGAATTGAACAAAAGAGCTGAGATTCAATAATAGATTAAGACGTCTAAAATAAGGTGTGCATTTGTCTAGAATCACATTATAGTATATGGAATCTACAGAGATACTTGTTTAACCAGAGATTGTCTTCAGCTTCAGGTTGAAGTGAGCAGGAATGTAGACTTAGTGAACTTCATTGATTAGATTTCCATCTGGCTATAATGTCCAACTAACATTTAGACACCCACATGTAGGTGCACTTGAATTGCTGAAAGTAAAGTGTTGTTAGTCTGGTCAGGGTCATGATTTTCAACAAGATTCATTGAAACACTTTTCTAGAATGGAGATTGTTGCAATCCCAAACAGAATAACGACTCTGAAGGTATGACTAGAAGAGGCTTCCAGAAACATTAGGTGCCATGTGGCTAATGAGCAGCTACACCACTTGGAGTACATCTTGAGGTTGACATGCAAAAGAACAGAAAACTCCAAAATAAAAGGCAACTGTTGGCACAGAACAGAGTTGTTAATTTCCTCTTTTCCACTAGTAACATTTCCGCCATTACATGTATTTGAGGATGGATAAGGAAGTAAACATTCCTGTCCTGTTTCTACTTATTCAGAATGGTGTACTAAAAGTAGTAATCCTTCCCTTAAAAGCTGAAATTACTCATACACTCAGTATAGGTGGATCTGCCTCTTGTGATTTTCTGGGTTGGTGTTATGTTTTTTGTTTTTGTTTTTTTTTTTTTGTTTGTTTTTTGTTTTTTTGTTTGTTTTTTGTTTTTTTGTTTTTTTTGTTCCCCCCCCAAATAGCACATCACTATAAAAAAAAAAAAATAACTGAAAAGTTCTGAATTTCAGATAAAACAGAAGCTAAAACTATGGGAAGAAAATAAAATAACTTTAAATTTGAGAATTTAAAAAAGAGCAACAGAATGTTTAATTATTTCCTCCAAATTGAATTAGTTACATGATCTGCAATTCCAGATTTTTGAAGCTACTTTAAGTTACATATTTTAACTCTATTATCTCAAGAGAAAGAGAGATACATGCTAGATTTATGAGAATTTGGCAGTTTATGACGACACCATTCTGCATTTTTATTTTCCAGCTCTTTAATTATTCGAAAGCAGTCTTGAAATTAATATCTAAGAATAATGACGGTCTTCTCAAAGACATGACTGCCACGTGATTAAAGTAGATTCAGCAACATCACTAAACTGAAATATGTCATTAAAACCAGCTAAAATTTAGTTATTTCCTGCTATTCTTATAAACAAAGTTCTCTATTTTAAATCACCCATGAACAGGAAGAACTTTTAGTAAAGTTTACTTTAAAGAATAAAGTAATAAAAAGTAAAATTAATGCAGTACTCTAACTACCATAATAACAGGCAAGTCAATAGTCTGAAGCAGTGAGAATGTAAGACCATAACATTAGAACATTCGTTTATCCTGAATTAGACAAAGGGTCTGCCATCTGGATTCAAACTTGTTCGGTCTTTAAAGAGTACCAAAGCCCTTCTTAGTGCACTATACAGGATAGAATGACTCCTCCCCACTTTATTAATATTATCTCTAGCAATACAGAATGAAAGATTTATTTAGAAGGAAGAAAACAATGTATTTTCTCACACACATACACTGTCCCCTATATGGGTTTTCAAGGTACTGTTCAAGAGTTAGATTAAAATTAACTTTTCATTAATAGAAAAAAAAAAAAAACAAAAAAAAAACAAAAAACAAACAAACAAAACAAAAAAAAAAACCAAACAAAAAAAAACACCAAAACCACAAAAGCAACAAAACAACACATTTTAAAATATAAAGCTAGGATTTCAGCATGCCTCACACCCACTACTTGCTCTGGAAAAAAAAAAAAAAAAAAACAAAACACGTAGGGGAACCTTAACTTTTACTTGCTATAAGCAAGGAAAATTTGCAAGAGGAAAATTAACAACTAAAAAGTTTTCTCAGTTTAAGATTAACTGTTGTGAAGCTTTTATATCATCAGATTGATCCCTTCTTGAGAATGAAAAATTAAGGTAATAACATCTGGGCCTTTTTGACCAAAAACATTGGGCTTTTATCATCAAGCACAGGATTCCAAACAAAGATCAGACATGTATATGTTTGACAAAAAACAAGTCCTGGAGATCACCCATTGTTCAGAGCATACCTAGTCTCTGGCTAGTATCATTAAAAGGAGTTTATTTGTAGCTAAATCCTATAAATCCTCACTCCTGGATTTCCTTTGTTTTTCTCTAGATTGTCACTGAGACCTCGTCAGGGCATTATTCTCTCTATCCAAGCCAGGAACTGAGAAAGAGATGAGTACTACTGTACAGTGAAGATGGATATGTCTGATTATTTTTTTTCTCTTCTTGTGCCTATATTCTGTATATTCAGTATCCAGATGCAGTATGCTTGAGTTAAGAAAAAAAAAAAATGTAGTCATAGTAGGATAATAATTAAACAGTACTGTTTACAAGTGGTCAAATGAAAAAGATAAATTCCGTCTTTCTGAAGAGATTTTGATTCTAGGTTTCTAAAACATTATTCAGGCCCACAACATGCATGAGAGCTTGTAAGGACACTGATTAAACACAGCTTCTTGAGGCTGATCTCTTTATTGAGACCATATATAATTTCTTTTGATCTTCTCCCATCCTTGAATTTGCAATGGAGACTAGACAAATCAGAGCCATCAAAAACCACACCTTACCCTAGATCCTGCATATTCTTTAGTCACCGTCTTCTGACCAGTGCAATGTTATACACAGAGCAGAAAGGATAATCAAACTTATCATCCCCACGTTATAAAACGGTGTCATGGTTTGAGCCCAGAGGGCAACTGAGCACCATGCAGCCATTTACTCACTCCTTCCCCCTCAGGATGAGAAGGGGAAAATAAAACAAAAGGCTCAGAGATTGAAACAAGGACAGAGAGGGATGATTCGCCCATTATGGTCATGGGAAAGAGACTTGATTGGTAAAGAAAAAGAGCATCTATTTAATTTGAACATCACTACCACCACTAAACTACCAAGCAAATAAAGCAGGACGGTGAGAAATACAACCCCATCTTTAAAAACACCTTCCCCCTACCCCTTCTTTCTTCCTGGGCTCAGCTTTGCTCCTGATTCCTCTACCTTCTCTGCCTCAGCAGCACAAGGGGCAGGGAATGGGGGTTGTGGTCAGTTCATTACCTGTTGCCTGCCACTTCCTTCCTCCTCCTCAGGGAGAGGACTCCTCACGCTCTCCCCCTGCTCCCACGTGGGGTGCCCTTCTGTGGGTGCTGACACCTACTCCGGCATGAGGTCCTCCACGGGCTGTAGGTCGGCATCTACACCAGCATAGACCTCCAGACCTAACCTCTCACCATGGGCTTCAGGGAGGCCTCTGCTCTGGCACACCTCCTCCTTTCTTCAACCGACCTTGGTATTTGCATAAATATTTCCCTCACAACTCCTCCTCTTCCTCCCAGATTTCCCTTCTTAAATACATTATCACAGAGGCACAGCCTTTCCTGCTAATTGGCTTGGCTTTGGCAACAGGTGGGTCTAACTCAGAGCTGGTGGACCTTTGAGAAACTTCTCACGAGGGTCACCATTGTAGCCGCCTCACCCGCTACCAAAAAAACCTGCCACACATAAACCCGACACAAAAGATAAAGGAAGTAATAAATAAGAGACTTCCCTTTGAACCTTCCCTGTTCTTTTTTTCACCCACAACACCTCTTCTTTAGTACTCTGGAGACTGGGAGACAGTTTTCATGCTTTTATTTAAAACTGAAAAAAAAAAAAAAATCAAGATGTATTTTCTAGAAGTACTCAGATTGGAAACATTGGACAAACAATACAACACTGCAACAGGGCAACGGAAAATGAGATCCAACATTCAGCTGAACAGTAAACATTCAGTTTTCCATTTTGCTGGATTCAAAATTTGAGTAGGAAAGTAAATAAATGGATGGTGACCAGATTTCATAGGTAAAAAGTTTGAATTTATGACATTTTTAAAATAAAACGCTCTGATTTGGGAAGGCTAAAGATATACTTCTTCTAATTAATGTGTTAAATACATAAGAAAAATCATGCAAGGATAAAATAACTATTTTAAGAATTTTTAATTAAAACAGAATAAATTCAAATAAAGCAAAGGGGTAAGTACTTCAGAAATTTTCATATCAAACAAAGAGTGAAATTTAAGAGCTTTTTTTTCTTCTTTTTTTTTTTTTTTTTTTTTTCTTTCCCCTTACCAAGTCAGGAAGTTTAGAATATTCTTCAAAGTCCTGGTAAATTAGTTCAGGGGATTCTTTATTGTGCTGGTTGCTTGGAAAAGGAACTTTTTGTTCATTAATTGGTTCAATGTCTTGGATGGCTTTAAATGTAATCTAATACTTTTTTTTTATTACTTTTTTTTTAATACGCTATCAAGTCTAAATAACCTTTGTTGGCATTTCTTTGGAAAGTGCAGTGGACAATATTTCCTGTTGTAAATTTAATACTAGAAATGCATAATTTAGAGTGTATACTGACTTTCCCAGTTTCATTCTTCATGAAGTCTCAAGAAAACTAATTTATCACCTTTTTTCCCTGCTCTTACCTAGAAGTCCTCCTGTTTTTTCAATTAAGTCAGTTCTCACAGCTTCTTTGTAATCACACCCATGATTGGCTTTCCCTCAGGAGTAATGGCAGCTGCTTTCTGGTAAATGTTAAATAGTGCAATTATATTCTCAAATACCATAAATGTCTACTTAATTCCCTAAATTGTCAATACTGTTTGCAAAGGATAAGTGAAAAGAAAAATATTTGCCCTCATGGTTTATTTAGAATGCAAGCTGCTAGTGTCATGGGCTGTCTGCATGTATTTGGGTAGTAGCTGACACAATAGGGCTGTAGTGCTCATAAAATGCTATGCGATTATTAATGCTATGAACTTCTTAATTTTAGAAATGTAAAATAATTTTGAGTGCACAAGACATTACAAGTGATAACTTTCAAGTCTTAATTTTAGGAAATTATTATCCAATCCATAACAAGGGGCAGCTCAAAATTCTTGACACCCTTTCATTACCAAAAGCTAAAATGCATTGCAAAAGAAAGTACACATCTTTTAAAATTACTGTTATAATTTAATTTATTTTTTGATCAAGCTATTTCTTCTAGAGATATTCAATTTGGATGTCTGTATCATGGCTGAAATGTTCTGTTTTTAATGATTCCATCAAGTGTAATTGATTTTCATATCTCCAAGTTCATGACAGGATTGTGACGTAGTATACAAAACCACTGAAAGCAGTTTTAAAGGTGCTTTCAAAAGCTAATGAAAATATTAGCTTTATCCTGAAATGCTTCAAATACAATAGATTATAAACATTTGAATAGCTTTTTCTGTAGGAATAATGAAAGGTATGTAAAGACAGTGGAAATCAAAAAAGTGAAAACTAAAATCAAATGTGCTACCCTTATACTGAAAGAAGTCACCTAGCAGACAGAGAACCTTGAGAGAGACATTCTGAAACTTTGGAATATATGTCAACCTACAGTTTGTAAATTAAGAGAAAAGTAAAATTCGGCTTTTAGGTGGCAGACATTGAGACTGCTAATTAAACACTGCTGATTCTGTGAAGGTTAAATGGCTATTATTACAGGTATTGCAAAGTGATCCATGTCAAAAGTAATTTCTGAGAAGCTTGGGTGAGGATAGAAAAGTCAGTTGTGAAATCACTAGCTATTAAGAAATTGGAAAAAGCACTGCTAAACCATTGAAGACCTGAGTTCTTGGTTCTCATGGCAGCAATGTGAAAATTAACAGTCTAGCCATTTCTAACACACTGGAAAAATATTTAGAGGTTAAGAAATGCAGACAAAGGCATTTCTTAAAATAAAGAGAAAGTAGCTGAATTTGAAAAAAATATATCTGTATTTATTGATTTTATCTATAGTGTAAAATTCATTCTGAGCAGAAATTTTATTCAGCTTCAACAGACACTCATCATGAAGACTTTTTCTGCACTAGAACTGTATGATGTCTTGTTTCAAAATCAACTTTCTAGTTGTGCCAGGGTGTAAACTTTTCTTTCTGCTTTTTTTTCTCTTGATTGCTGTAAGCTTACTTAGAACCAATTTCAGTAAGACTTTACTTAATTGTAAATTAATAGGTCTTAAACATTTTTTCATAGTACAGATATGCAGGGAAAATCATTCTAAAGGTGATATCACAGGAAAGAAAAATATGGAGGAACCGGCATTTTATCTTTCTAGTTCTCTTGCAAAGTACTGAAGTACAAGTTTCCCCACTTGTAATTGCACCTTACAAAAGGTGATCACTATTTTGCTTAAAAGAAATTATATTCACTCAATATTAGACACAAATTGAATAAATGGAAATAAAGGGATATTAATATTTGCAGTGTGGTTTTAATCTGCAAATATCCTAAGTGCTTTGTAAATTGTGCATAAAAGCAGAGATTATTATCTCTTAAAATCAAATTATATCTATAGTTTATTCATATTTAAACTCAAAATTGTATACTACATAAACTAAGAGATAGGAAGTATTTTTTCCAAATAGGCTGAAAAGAAACATTTTCCTTTATTCAAATGCTTTCTTAAAAATGTATCTTTCATTTTGAAATGTCATTACTGTATCCTCGTTCTGTGAATATTTCACGTCTGATTGGCATTTTATAACTGATTCTTCACAAAATGTCTGAATGATTCTACATAAAAGATCTGCATCTGATACCAGTGGGAGAAGAAATAGCAGTTGTACTGCAGCAACATTTGCACAGTACCTTTGGAATGAACTGGAAAGAACAATTTGTATTATTCAGATTTCTATAATTTTAAAGAAGTAATAAATAATAGATAGGTCAATGATCTTGTTACCTCTACCTGCATAGAAAGTGAAGGGGATTATAATCCCTTTCCTGGATTGTTTTTTGTTACTTGGGAATTGGCACTTTCATTCATTCCATGCCAGAACAGTTTAATATTGCTTCAGTCAGAGGACTACTGACATCATTGCAATTTCCAACATTTTCTGGAAATTATCCTACTAGTAACATAATCCATGATACAAGAAGCCACAAAGATAATAAAACTAATGGTTTCTTAGGTATCAATTTACCAGCACAGGAAAATGGGTTTGTTAATTTCTTAATTAACATTAACTTTATTCTGAGTTCATGACACAAGGTGTAATACGATTGAATGAATACAATGTCTGTATTTTTTATGGATTTTCTTTTTTAAAGATGAGTAAGCAACTATATACTTAAGCATTTTACTGAAGATAATTAAAGATGGAATGATATGAAGATCCAATCAAGGTCATAATTAAGAGTGAGTCAATAAATCAATATGTGAAATTATCAAATCATCAAATGAATATAGCAAGTAATCAACTGAAATTACAAGGCTGACACCAGAAATAATTATTTCTGGTAGTCAAGTGGGGAAAATCTGAGATCACATTTAGTCTAAGATATCAGCTGTTTTTTTCAGGCAATACAAAGCATTGACCTAATTTCTGAAGTTCTTAGACTTTTGCCAGGAAAGTTATCCATCTTTGTTTCAGCCAGAAAAGCAGACAGCTGAGTCTTTTGACAATTCCACTTAGTAAGTTTTTTACTGACATGTTTTTACTTTCCCCTTTTGTAAAACAGCATTGTAACGTACATTCTAAACATACATGAAGTGATGGTTAAATGATGTCCAACATGAGATTTTCTATAAAGTTGTTTTTTTGTAATCCAAGTGGAGAAAAGAGCAGAAGGAAGAGGGGCTGGTGTTCATATCTATACACATTTTTATAACAATGGTTACTCTTACTACTTAAGTTAGAAATACACATGCATTAGTGAAACAATACGAGTGAGACATTCCTACATCAAAAAAAAACACAAAATTCAAGACAGGTTATCCCTTGGTAACCTTGACTTACATGGAATGGATAAGTGCATGAAGTTTATAACAAAAGAAACATCTTTACACAAATCAACAGAAGACTGGAAGGTGCAGGGGGGGAGCAGGGGGGTGTGGCGGGGGGAGGGAAAGGCATTAAATCATTTCTATCTTTGTGTAGATGATCCATCCAGAACCTAAGCAGCACGTGTCTCCACTGTTTGTGTTAATCCAAGCAATATAATATGAGCAAGTATTCCTTCTGAATTGCCTTAATCTTTATCTTGCCACTTTCCTTTTCACTTTGCTTCAGAAATCTTCATTGGTTGGGGTCCATTTAAATGGATCTAAGTACTGATCTTATGCTTTCACATCTAGCAATCTGTTAGGCTTTATGTAATAGTGCCAAGTATTGTCATTAGTGACCTTTTACTTGAAATCCACTGATATTATTCACAAATATTCTTCTTGAACAAGAAAACTTGGGTTCAGAGGTATATCAAAAATCTAGCTGAACGAGAAGAGATGAGACCTACAGTGAGAAGAAATGATGTGTTACTTTATGAAAAGAGGGACATAATCAGCATATTTGCCAAAACACATTATTTTCTTTACACTAGCTTTAGTATGCATTACATTTCTTTAAATAGTTTGGATATTTACATTAGAAGAATTAGAGACCTGTATAAACTCAAAACTCTTAAAAATTTCTGACATAGAAACATATCAAATATTATTTTTTTCAGATGAGTAATTAAATTATTAAAGTTTTTCCTGCCCAGTAATATTTGGAATTTAATTCCCATAATTGAAAGACCTTAGAGTGAAACCAGAAGAGTATCAGAGTAGTTTTCCAAGTAAAGACAATTGTGTGTGTGACCAGAGGCCAAACGGCCTAGTCTTTAGCTATGATTCTTAATGAAGAGTTTATGTCCAAGCAAGTATGCAGTGATTTACGATTCAGTGGTTTTGTGATGTAAAGAAAATACCTTAATGTCAACTCCTTTATGAAGGCAGGTAAATTTAAACATCTATGGTTGCCTATAGTGAAGAGTTTCACAGCTTAACTAAATGTATGAAAATGTGTCCATATTCTGGGAGGATTTGAACCTGCTACCTGATACATAAATACGTTCAGTATTGTCCCAGTTCATGTCCACTTCCTCAATAGATTTTCTCATTTTAGAAGTCTGTATTGTATTCTCCTCCATCTTTCCTAGGCTGAAGAATTTCAGTCCGTTCCATCTTCCTTAATTCAAAGGTTTTTCAATAGTCTCAAATGTCCATATCCATCTTCTACACAAAGATAAAATATTGGAACAGTTTGGATTTTTTTGTTTGGTTGGTTTTCTTTACTATTAGAAAATCCTCTCTTGCTAACAGATTAGGCCACAGTCAAAGCAAATTTTATAAAGTTGACACTGCATATTGTAGTCATAGCAGTTAGACAGCTGAGACCTAAGTCAGGAAGCAAACTGAGAGTAGGAGTGAAAGAGCAAAGTTGTGCATTCATTTACAAGGGGACAGCCTGGCATTCTGGTTTAAGTGCTGTGAAAGAAGATGCATAAGCACATGGCATTACATGGAACTGAGTATTATTAGCAATGTTGCAGCAAACTGTTGCTGGCATCTTTTATTTTGGTTTTTATGTCTTACCCTTGATCCAAAAGCATATTGCAGGCTTTATTCAAGACTTGAGTGGAATAGATTGAAAAGTGTTGGCACACATTGATGGATGAATGATGTATATATATTCATACGGGCTATTCTGTCAATAGGATACAAATTATCTTGCGTAAAAAGAGTCGATGTCTAAGGTAGAGTGGTGATGGAAAGATCAAGTAAAAAAAAAAAACCAAAACGCACGCCTTCTTTTTTTTTAACCTTTGTTTGATATTTGTTTACTGGACGAAGTCCAGAATGGAACAGATCAAAGCAGGTAGATCTGAATTAGACATGGTACACTTTATAAACCCCTTTAATAATGAATAGACAAGCAAACTTAAAAGCAAACAAACAAGCGCAACTCTAAATCTTAATTTTCAGTCCACAGAGTGGACTGAGAAAGATTCCAATAGAAACGAGGAGGGAGAAATTAGATTTCTGTTTGATTATATCTGGATACAAATTGGGTTTAAATTAGATTTGTGCTGCAAAACAAAGCTTGCACAGAGAACTGATGTATGTGCAGTTTTCAAGTTCACATTGAAGGACCATTTTTTTAACAGTTGAGGTAGTGAATTGGTGGAGTACTTAATTATGTGCCAAATTACATTGGTTTTGTCTTTATCTTGTGAAAGGACTGAAGCTCAAAATATTCTAATGCATTTGTTCACCTAAAGTGAATAAATGTTGCAGATATTTTTCTTTCTTCTGAGAGGGCCAGAGATGAAGAATGTGCATTTAAATTACCTGCAAATAGTGCAGGATGACTAATTAAATATGACTGAAATGTTTATGCATTTTCCACAGTTTTAATAAGCGAATTTTTGTGTGAAAGAGGATGAGAAATGGCAATATAGAGAGCAATTCTTTACAGAGTCTAGCTAATATGGTACTGTTGAGCTTCACCCTCCCAACAAACAGAACTGCAGTTCATATTTTAAAAATATTGTTAAATTCTCATATTTTATTTTTAATGAATAATGCAGTTTCAAAACTAACAAAAGGAACTTAAATCTCTAAGAAGAAATCTTTAGTTTAAGCATTTCCAAAACTTCAGATGACTTATGAAAACATTTATAGACCTGTGTTATGCACCATACTGATGACACAGTATAGATCTATGACTACATGCATATTCTGATAGATATAATTGTATCCTTGCATACTGATCTGTTCTATACTGAAAAATCATTTTCACTCGGTTGCTTCTGTTATGCTCATATCTTGACCATATGAAGTTTCATTAGTGTTAATAGGCTTGCACACATTTTCTGTGAAATTCTTTTTACACCTCATAAACAGATTGTAGGATGCTAATAACACACAATATTTCAAGGAACAAAAGAACACTAAATATCTTTGAAATAAATAGGGCACCACTACATCATCATTACTGTCATCATAGGCTAGTGAAAGGGAGGAAGTAGCACACATAAAAATACCCAGAGATAAAGTGCAAATATTAATTCTGTAGGTGTAGAATATGCTCAGTATTGTTTTACTTACTTTATATCAATAAACTCTGATAAGTTAAAATGACATTTTCAATGTTGAACAAGGAATTAGTGAAAAATAGGGGAATGAAAAAAAAAAAAAAAAGCTGTGATCATTTCTACATACACTCTCTTTTCAAAGTTACTTTTAATTAGTAAGCTTTTTTCATTAATTCAAGTCAGTAGTCAAAGTTAAAAATCAGTTAGCATAGAGATGTAAAATTTTTGCTTATCCAAGTATGTATTTTCCCATTTGAATAAGTAACATATATTTCTCAAAAAAGAACAACCCCCTCCCTCACAAGAGTTTTTAAATTATTATTTTAGTAGAACTGAACACATACACTTGCACATACACATAGATGAACACGTACACATACATATATATATAACGCCTCAGGATTTTGAACAGAGTTTGGCCTGTTTCATAAGGTCAAAACCAAGTTTTACTGCATTAGCCTATATACTAAATATGTACACAGAGAGAAGATCTTTAAATTTTTCAGGTCTAGAAGAATTCATGACCCGAATTCAAGAATTCACTTGTATTAAAGAGATAAAAAACTTATTCTTTACTCAAAACTATTTTTACAAGGAAAAAAGAGGTTGAATTCAATTATAATTATCTTGAAAAGCAAACTAATCAAACTATATTAACTACCAATCATTCATCAAAGCACTAATCAAGTGCAATGAGATGTCTTTATACTCAGCAGTGATTTCAAATAATTTAGAAGAAGATGGTAGACAGTGATTTTTGTATTTATAGTAAAAAAATTTAACTGTCCCCAACTACTTATAGAAATACATATTCTCCTCTGGATTCAGAGGTCCTTCTTTACAGTAGTAACTAAATATTTTGTCAGATATTACAAAAATCTAGGAAAAGTGACCACAATCTTCTTTAAATCAGTTATACTTTTTCATTTATTCCCTTATAATAAACAATTTGGGTTAATAGTTTTGGATATGAGTAATATTTCATTACTTACATTGAAAATATTAAAAGAAACCTCTAATTTCAATTCCTAGCATAAAAATAATAGCTAAATTTTGTTCCATGAGCACATTTTATTTCCCCTTATCATGCCTGTGGTTTCTGGCATATTCATTCAATGCAGGAATTCAGATGATGGATTTATGGAATGTCAAGTTTCCTTCCAAAGCTTTCAGAACTCTAACATTGACTGCAGGACAAATGTATGTTATTTAGCAGAAATACATCAGTCATGGAAATGAACTGGCTCTAAGTCCTGGTCAATACCTTACAGCCAGTTAAACAGAAGAAAGGAAAGTAAGTTTACTTAGGTTTATTATGACAGATTGTGAAAATGAGTAATAGTAATGTATTCCTGTTCTCTAAGACTGCCAATATTAACATGAAAAATTATCAATCATGAATCCATCACAGAATGCTGAGTTTTGAGTCTCAATTATTATTGAATTTCCTTATTTAGAGGAATAGGAAATATAATGAAATAGGTTTAGTGATTAAGTTTAATGGAGCATCTTACTGGGTTGTTATACCAAAAAGCTTTCTTCATTACCAATAAACCTGAAGATTTAAAAGCGGTATTTCATACTAGATCACAAAGATAATGAAAGATACCAGAAGATCTCAACATAATGGACCTCCAGGAATCTGATTATAGGAATTTAATCATAATTCTTTTTTTGTCCTGTGAGCAAATGAATCCTGTGTGATTTCCGAAAAAAAAGTTTTTCAGCTTTAAACATCTTAAGATTCAGAGTTAAAGAACTCCTGTTCATTAAGGAGAAGTAGCATAAATCATATATGGCAAATGACACAAACAAAAACACTATTCATTTTGGATTCCAGCTCCGAATCCACTGGAAACCCTCCTTTGGTTCCCTTTAGCTATTATGGGCTTTGAGTCATTCCTTCTGTGGTTGGGGAAATAGATTACATGGTGAAGTAGCAAAAGTTTGAAATTAATGATCTGAATGATATCATCTACAACATGAATAAAGCTTCAAGCAGGCAGACTGCTCTGCTGAAAATGCATATATTATTAAAGCTGGCCCATCTGTTCCATTGCTCACATCTTTCATATTTCCCTTCTAGAGTCAACATGTGTGCGTGTGTAATTTCTGTGTGTCTATGTGTTGCATTTCATTCTTCCGTGAAAGCCAAAAATATCTCTGGCACTGAATTGCTAAAAGCCAGATGATTTCTTACTTCTCTAACTGCTGTCTATAACAAGTTGAAATACAGCTGTCCTGGAAATATATATATACATTATATATATATATATATATATATATATATATATATATATATATGTATATTATTGATGACAGCTGCAGAAAACTATTCCCAGCCTTGATCTAGCAAAAGAAATATGCGTATATGTGTAATGATGAGCACAGGAAGAGTCCTACTGGCTGTCACATTGTCATACGTTTACGGGGAGAAGAGCTGCCGAGCTCTAGCCCTCTCCTTGACCCCCTTTCCACACCAATAGCTCGTGTGGTGCATTGCAGCGTGACATCACACTGGAACAACATCCAAACCACTTCCCCATCCGTCTCGTAGTGAGAAAGAGGTACACCACGTCGGGACAGCTTCTGTGGGTCGAGTAGAGTCGTAAGGCAGCTCACATCAAATTGGCATAACGTTTCTACAAAGGGACTTATTGCCCAAAGCAAGCCATAAGGCATTCGTATGATATATAATGTTGTCATATGTGAGAGGTGCCTGGTTTACCCGTGAATGTGATAGGAACTCATGGGGTTGTGTTGTGGGTCCCAGCTGTGCTAGCCGTGCTCCGTGCATTCTCCCAGGAGCTGGTGCATTTAGACGCTACGCTATCACTGCATCGATGAGCTTTCATAACTTATGGCTAGAAGAACAAAGAGAAATCCAGCTGGTCACGTCTTGCCATGTACAGCTTGCTGGATTCGAGGACTTCAGTGACTCACTATGGAGGAGGGACTGGAAAAGTAGGAAGCAGTTAAGATTTTACAAAAAAAAAAAAAAAAAAAAAAAAATTATTTAATTATCAAAAAAGGAGGAAAAGAAATCAAAACCACAAAATTAATTAAATTAAAGATGGCAAAAGACCTGTATTCCAGTAGACCAGTGGTAAAGGGAGACTAAATGCAGAATCTACATTCTCTATCTGATTCTCTTCTTTAATTGGAGATTTCAAAATAGATCTAAAAATTTTGATGTTTTTCTTCTACCTTCCTCCTCCCAGCTTCATCTCCAAGTAATTCCTTCCTAGAACCTAGATAAACTTTTTCAACAGGATCCAACTGAAAGCATACAGATTAATTTATTTCACTGTAAATATGATAAAACATGTTTTTAAAAAAAGTTTGAATTTGTAATAACTTTCATGTTAGTGTCAAGTGTCATCTTTAAGGTAATACTTCTGTTTACTAACGTTCTGCCTTATTTTTTGGCATCAGCACTGCATTTGAAGATATGATTAGAGCAGTTCTTTGTTTGAATCAGAAAAAAAAAGTCACAATTGTTCTGTTTCCCCAAACCGTGTTCAAAGGAAAGTGAAATGTATTTCTTAGACTGCAACAATATAACATTGAAATGACAAGCAATGTTTTTAAAGTGTCTTCAAGGTTGAAAGCATATTAGAGTAATAACCATTAGTCTGCATGTATGTGCCTTTATAGGAGTTCTGCAGTACAGTATTATATTTGATTACTCAACTAAAAACAGTCATCCATTAACCCCCAGAGAGTTAGAGCTCCCTCAGCATGCCTGAGGCCATGCTACTTAGTGCGTCCCCATTATTTTAAATGTTATAGAAAGAACACTAGGACATACAGAAACATCCTAAGGTCACTCTTTGTCATTTCGATAAAAGTTATGGAAGAAAATGTAACCCCTTTACAATGTTATTGCAGTCAGCAGCACAGCAACATGAGAGAGGAATCTGGCATATATATTTAAGGGCATTGATGGGTTAAGCATCAATAATGCTAGAAGCAAGGCTATGGAAAAAAACAGATACCTTCGTGCTCATCAGAACAAAGCTAGTATTTCCAATTTCTGGAAGTATGAGGGGATTTCACTACCCCCTCCCCACCAAAAATTACAGATTTATGTATGATTCCACAGTGGTTTATTGATATTACTACTCCTACTAATTAAGTTTTTCATTGTATTAGAACTCATAATTTCTAGTAAAGGTTGGGTACTGTTCTTGTGATTAAGGAGGATAAATTTGGACTTTTCCTTTGTTTTGAAGAATTTGTAATAAAAAAGTACGTGTAATATGTAGAGAAATAAGAGACTGAAATATACATGCAAGTTTGCTTTATAAACTTTAAAATATTCAGTAAATAAATAACTACATTTCTTAAGTCTCTATGTTTTTAACTTCCACTCCCAGCAGAAAATGTTTTTAATGAAGGCATTAGTAAGATGATAAAAGTGTATTCCATCATCACCACTACCACCAACATCATCATGCTGCAGATCACACAGTACAGTCAGGAACAGAGTTCTGTTGTGGAAGCTGTTTTAGCATCACAAAGGAGGTCACAACCTGGAGAACAAATTTTTTTCAGTATAAGAATGTTATCTTTCCATTTTTTTTAAAAAAAAACACCCAAGTAACTCATGTAAATACATATGCAAAAGTGCTGCCTAAAATAAATTACCAAAGAAAAATTCCTTGTTTTCAATACTGTCCTATACTTTCAATTTATTTGCTTTATTTATTGGTGCTCCATTTTCGTTATCCTCTTAACATTTTCTTGAAGCAGATGTAATTTTGGGCAAAGTTCATGATTAGATCAAGGATCTCCATCCATTGACATGAGTTACAATTTTAGTTCCATATCATCCCAGCAGTGATGTAATTTGAGACCTTAAAAATACTGGTTCTTCAGATATGCTGTGATCTATGATAACAATCACTTTGAGTTAGTTTTACTCAATAAAAACTGGGAATACTCAGGATACAATTCCCAAATTTTATGTAAGAGACATATCTACCGTCCACAACAAAGAAATTTAACTTCTTACGTTATGTACTGCTGTTTTTTTTATTACTTAATTTGTTTTTAATGACTCATAGTGATAAATCACCTGTTTGCCCAATGATTTTGCATTCTTTTCTGCATTTATATTAAGAAAAACAAACAAAAGAGAAATTACAGCAAAGCATGTCTCTAGGGACATGTTCAAACTGAATCAGCTGCTGCAGTGACTTTAAAATAGTTGTTAAAACCTGTGGGTATAAATTTAATCATGGTTATACCACTTTATCTATATAACAGAGACAGTACTGAAAGGCTTAATTAATTCTTGATTGTAAAACACTTAAGGAGCCTTTGAAAAAATTGCCATGCAAATCCAAAATATCATTGTTTACAGTGGTGACTCACACAGGTCTTAATATTTTACTTGGTAAAAGAACTAATAATTTCTCTGCTGTTTTTTTGTGGGACTTCTTTTTTTTTTTTTTTCCCTAGCTTAGGTTCAAATTCAAACAATGTGAGCTCTCTTGTGCAAGTCAGGGCAGCTGGACATAAAAGCCTATATGCATGCTGTCTTTCCACTCAACCGTATAATGCAACACTTTGCTATCTCCATTAAAAGACTTACTTTGTACCATATCATGCATTTCATAATATTTCCATCTAAATGCAGATTTTTCTGTTCCATGTGTAGCATCTAGTCAGGTTTTCCATAAAAATACCAGCGGGACAGAACATTGAAATTCATTTTGCATATTAAAGAAATCTCTCCTAGATTCTTTCTTTTATTTGTTTTATCAACTCAAGCAATAAGCAAGAAAATTAAAGTTTCAGCAATGATGGAGAAAACATTTATGGTTTTATCAGACTTGATTTTTTTTCCCCCCTGCTTAGACAATTTCCAGACTCTTAACAGCAAATAATTTTACAGTGTTCCACTGATAAATGACGTAAATCCATCTGTATCATTTAACCCAAGTACAGTAGTAATATACATTGTCCAACAAGAACTTCAGTTTGAGTAACACACATGCTGAACATTTTTCTTCCTAATATTCACATTTAATATCTGTCCCATAGGAATTTGTTTCCCTTGAAAGCATTATTGCAAATGTCATAATATTTTCTGGTATAGCTCTCTGGTGTGCACAGGTTAAAAAAAAAAAAAAAAAAGGTAGAATGGATTAGGTAGCAGAGCTGTCATTCCAAACACTCTGTTCCAATTCTAAAAGGAGAAGACAATCAAAACTGTCATTGTCAAGCTGCATAAATACAGCTGGAGTAGATTTATATTGCAATAAGTTGTTTATTAGAAATTTTTATATTGCACATTAATCAAAAAATGGAAAATAATGTACTTCAACTTTAGAAAAAACAACAGAGAATGATTATTAGAGCCTACCATATGTGAGTGTGTTTATATATAAATAATGTCATAATTTAAAAAATAGGGAAGATATTTGACATTACACATTAATTTTCTCTATTGTCTGATATCTTGTAACCATAAAATTTGTGTTTTAAAGACTTTTTTTAGTGTTTGCACAGAAAATATGGTATGATAATGAATAACAGTGCCCTACTTTTACGTCCATGCTTGATTTATTTATTATTTTTATGAAGTCCTCCCAAACCACTCAAAATTTTACCATATCAGCAATACATCATCATCTTACTACAGCTGTAGCTCAGCCACGCGCAGATATGTGTGATGATTCCAGGGTAACGCCTGCAGAAAGCCTGCAATTTTCCCTTCTGTTATTTCCGTGCAGCTGATGGGATGCCACAGAGAGACAGGAGCAACGGCACTTCGGTCGCTGCCAGCCTCGACCCTTCAGGACCTTCAATTCAATTTTAACTTTGAACAGAATGGGAAGCGCTTTTCTGCCCTGAACCGCCGGAGCAGGGGGCACGCAGGCAGGAGCCCCCGAGTCCCTTTTTCAGCGCTAGGGATCTCGGTCAGGGAAGGCTGGCCAGGCCTCCCCGCAGCCTGGTTTTTGGGAGGACGTCATCTGCTATCACCAGCCCCCCGCTGCCTCTAGCCAGCAAGAGGGACTCCAGCCTCTATCATCTCACTCGCTGTCTCTCGCCTGCCTCTGCCCATTCCTTTTCCGCTTTCCTCCCGGTAAAGTTCACAAGATCTTGGTCCTAGCTGGAGAGTTTTCTCCTGTCTATTTTTTCAGACCGTACAGTTTGAGAGCTGGTCCACGGCTAAGTAAAATTTCTGGCATAGACACGGCCACACTGAATTCCCAGCCGTTGAAAGTGCAGGGAAGTTTTTTGCTATTTTTATGGTGCTTGTCGTCACTTCCAGCAATGGTAGATTTATTAATAAAGTCTCATAAATAAAACTAAGCAGAAATAACATTTTTCCAAGATCTCACAGCTTTTTGCCAAACTTAAGTGAATTTATCTCACAGTTCCCTGGCTGGACAGTATTTATCTCTGTGTAACTGTACTGATTTCTGTGGTATTTTATCTTGGGGAGAATACTATTTGCATGCCTTAATCTTCATCTTAGTTTGCTAAAACATTCTTATTCAAATCTGCCATGAATGCAAAGTAATATGCAATTATGTGTAATGGAGGGAAAGAGCAACTTCTGGATCAGAGCACATTTAGGTTGCAAAGCTATCATCTTAAATATCAAAATAAATATTAAGTTCATTAGCATTCACAAATACTTTAAGGTTGCTTTAAAATTAATCAGAATAATGAATATCGTTAAGATTTAAATTATTCTGCTTTTATTCAAGCACAGAAGTGAAGAAGCAAGATTCTGTCTCCATTTCACAGGAGAGTTGTGTTGTTGAAATGATCCCATGGCGCAGCAATCGTCTGAAATGTTAACGGCCAGAATGCAGCACGCTGGTGCCGGTGACGGGAACCCCCGGTAAGAAGAGTACACCATGGTTTCAGACACACAGACAGCCTGGTGGGAGTTCAGTGAAGGGCCCCCAAACCGGTCGGGGCTCAAGCTGTTGTCCTGTGAGGAGAGGCTGAGGGATGGGGCTGGCTCAGCCTGGGAAGAGATGGCTCTGGGGGGGGGGGCTGGCAGCAGCCCCCAGGACCTGTGGGGAGGCGGTCAGGTACCTGAAATATCCTGGCTGAAATATTAGAGGCTTTTTCAGTTTATGAACCAAAATGACCCCTAAGGAGTTAATTCCGTCATGTCATTTCCCCAACTCACTTGTCTCTGAAAATAATGAAGGAATTTTAACCTGCAAAAATTTATTAAAAAAGGAGACTTGAAGAAACAGAGTAAATTCATCACTTGAATGTAAAGGAGCTGCTGTTTGTGTTTGACTCTGTTCACAGTTTCTCAGGACAACTGGCTGCATGATTATAAGAGATATCAAGACAGAGCAAGGCTCCTTGATTGCGTTAGAAATCTGAGCACTGACGTGATATGCAACCTTCCTTACCCTTATTTCTATAGGAAGAGCGTTCCACTTTTCACTGGCAGCACACGCAGGGCAAATCACGTCTGCTGCTCTCACAGTCAGACCTGCTCACAGTGCCGCGAACACGGGGGCCACAGCACTCTCCTGAGAACAGGACTTCTGCCACAGGGGACTGCAGCCATTTTAGTGGGATATGAATTGATTACATAGGTATTTTTGAGGTGTGTGTGTTGGGGGGGTGACTCACAAGGAGTATGGCCTGAGGGAGCTACAAATCTGTGGCATGATATGTCTCGGGGTGTAATGGCTTCACTTTATTCCCTCTGGTGATTTTTGCCCACTATGTGCAATATAAAAATAAATACAAAAGAAGAACAAAGAACTGTTCATTCTTTACTTTCTCAATTGTTTGCAAATAAAAAATTATTTACTTCTCATCGGTCTTTGTTGGTTTTGGGGGCCTGTCCTCCAGGCCCCATTTTTTTCTCTTTAGAGATTAAATAAAAATAAAATAAATAAATAAATAAAAAGATGTGATTGCTCTTACACATTATGAAACATAGCTTTTCTGTGTATATTCATATGCATACTTTGGTCCATCATTGTCTGTCATGACCACCAATAATTTCTTTTACACATGGATTATTTTTCTCAATTTAATGTCAAAGAAAGGTCAATTCTTTCCTGTACAGAAAACTACAGAACACTGTTCTCTGTCTAGAGTTTTAATTCACTAGTTTTAGGAGTTATTTTAAATGTAGGTAAAGCATTATAACACATTATCTTCAGTTACCATATCAATGCATACTCTACTTTTTTCTTTAAATTAACCTTTAGACTGTTCTTTAAACTGACAATTACAAAAGCATTTACCAAGCTTTACTTTCCCACAGGCTTCTTTCTTAATTTGGCATGAGAATCTTATATGAGACTGCCACATGCCTTGATACGTATACTATGTCATCTTATCCTGGTGTTGCGGCTTGTTTGTATATTATTT